>NC_059425.1:37776980-37959664 GCF_021028975.2 Sphaerodactylus townsendi | reverse complement strand
CCTGCGGCTCTCCAGATGTTCAGGAACTACAATTCCCATCAGCCTCTGTCAGCATGGCCAATTGGCCATGCTGGTAGGGGCTGATGGGAATTGTAGTTCCTGAACATCTGGAGAGCCGCAGGTTCCCTACCCCTGGTATAGCAGATTGCTTCATTTACATATGCAGTTGCTATAGCCACTGTAGCTTTGATGACAGAGATAGTTGTTAAGTTATTTAACGGGTAGATGGCTGTTAGATTCATCACTGTTATCTGATAGGGCTGAGTCAGTCTGAGACCTTTCAGGGTTCCCCGAGCCTCTGTTGGTAATCCTACAACCCTGCCCCCTCCTGGTTCCATCTTACAATACAGGGAAAGCCATCTGTCTGACAGCTGAATGTGGTAATGGTGGCAGGCTGAGGCCCCCCCTCTGCTCAGGTATTGTTGTAGTTATAATCGCTGTCCTGTCAACTGTATCCCACTGGCCTCATCCCACAGTTGGCAATCTTACTCGGCCTCAAGTTCAGACTTATAGCCAAGCCCAGTTGCCACCTCAGTCCGTGGGCATTAGCCTCTAATGGGACCAGTTCGCCAACAGTCCTGGTCTTTCCAACTTTGCTCCTGATCTTCTTGATTCACTCCCAGCTCTCTTGATTCTAGCTCTAACTGTAACACTCCTTCCAAACCTGACAGCCCCTCTTACTCCTCTGGGCTAGGGGAACACTGTGATAGTTTTGTGGGCTCCCATAGCTCCAGCAGTCCTGGTGCCTCAGTCTACACATCTGCCTAAGTCTTCTGGCCTCCAGCAGGTTTCTCCATCACTGTTGCCACACTCTTTTATATTGTCAGATTGGCATGTACATGAGGTTTGTGTGGCTCATGTCTCCCCTTTGGTCCCAGGCAACTCCATTGATACTTTTTCTTCTACTATTAGTCAAAGTTGACTCTCCCCCAGTGAGACAGATCTCTGGCACAGTAGGGACAGTGTCTTCCAACAATTAGTAAAAAACTAAACCTTAATATGGAGTTAAAATGCATTATAGTGCATTTTTCCTGGGGGCTCATTCTAAGATGCCCAGTTCTGGCACCATCTTTATTAAAAAAAATAAAGATGTTTACAGAACCTGTAAAATCTTTTATTTGAAAATACATAACTGTTAACCCCCCCCCTCCCCTGCCACCTCTTCCAACTTCTCACAGCCTTCTCTGCTTCCAAGCATTTATCTGGTTGAGAAATGGGAAATTGACTCCAGTTGGACCGCAGTGTGTATCTAACCACTGATACATTTCTGACGTGGCCCCTAGGCTGCCTGGGTCACTAGATTCCAGAAGGAAAGCCCTATTATTTTGGGAACAGAAACAGTGACAATAGTCTTGGTAACAAATTAATCACTGCATCAGTGTTCATAGAGTTCAGCCCATTTTGCCAGTATTTAGCTTACGAACCTTGGTGGCTCTGTTCATATGTTACTAATATAGGGTACTGTTGTTTGCAATTTACTATGCCATAGCAGTGATATATGAATTAAGTCATAATGACAACAAAAACTTCCTAGTGTGGAATTGCAGTAAAATGTTTCACATTGCAACAACAAAATCCCAACTTTAATTTTATTTCTTTTTATTTGTCTTCTGCCTTGTACCTTTCCCAACCAGACAGGGAGGTATACCCTAATGGGATTCTGAACTTCCTGAAATTGAGAGGGAAAGAGACCTTGGAATAGTAGTGTATAACTTACACTGTGCTGAAGTAGTGAAAAAGCAAATTCTGTGCTGTGCTGTTGATTATTAGGAATCAGCCATTGTTATGCCCCTCTATAGATTTATGAAGCTGCCTCATTTGGAATATTGGGTGCAGTTCTGTTCACTGTATCTCAAAAAGGGCATTGCAGAGTTGGAAGAAGTACAGAGGGCAGCAACCAGATTCATTAAGGGGTTGAAATATTTTTCCTATAAGGAAAAACTGAAGAACCCAGGCTTTTTATTTTAGAAACGAGATGCCTGTGGGTGGGATGTCATAATAAAGGTTTATAAAATTATACACAGGGTATAGAGTTGACAAAGTGAAATTCTTGTCCCAGTATACTAGAACTCAGGAGCATCTGGTAAAGTTGATGGATGTGCAATAGGTACAGGGGAGACAAAAAGAAATACTACTTTAGTCAACAACTGATTAAAATGTGGAATTCATTGACAGAGGATGTAGTGGTGACCACAGCTTTAAAAGAGGAATAGGCAGATTCATGAAAGAAAGGTAGTGGCTACTAGCTATGGTTACTAAAAGGAACCTTCACATTCAGAGTTAGTACACTTCTAAATACCAGTGCCAGGGGCCACACTGAAGAAGGGCTTGGCCTATATACCCTGTTGTTGGACCTCCGGAGTAAGTCGTTGGCTACTGTAAGACAGGGTACTGCTAGACTGTTGAGACTGTCTTTCTCCATATATCCCTGCTCAGCCTCTGCAATCTGCAGAGGCAAATCTGCTGGTGGTCCCCAGTCCCTCAATGATGCGACTAGCCTTTACCCGGGCCAGGGCTTTTACTGCCCTGGCCCCTGCCTGGTGGAACACTCTTCCTCTAGCTATCAGGGCATTGCAGGACCTTAGTCAGTTCTGCAGGGCCTGTAAAACAGAGCTGTGCCATTGAGTTGGGGGGGGGGGGGCTGGTCATTGATTGTTTGCTCCCCACTACCCCCCACGTACTGTCTAGCTGGTTGATTATACTGTGCTAGTCCCCTCCCAAGTGGGATAGAAGGTCTCGGTGCCATCCAAAGTTAAGTCTTTTTCTGATGTGAATCTTGTAATTCTTTAGTATATTTTATTATGGATTATGTGTTGTTGTAATGGTTATATTCTGTATTGATTACTGTTTTGGTTTTATCTTGTACACTGCCCAGAGCTTTTGGGGGGTTGGCAGTATACCAAATTTAATTAACAACAACAACATCATCAACAACAAAAATGCCAAGCAGTTCAATAAAACCATTCAAAATGGTGAAATCGATGAATGGATAACAACTGGGAAGACATACTTGATTCAAAAAGATCCAGCCAAAGGAACAACACCTGGAAACTACAGGCCAATAACATGTTTGCCCACAATGCTCAAACTGCTCACTGGCATAATAGCAGATAACATCATGGATTGCTTGGAAGCAAATAACATCCCAGCAGTGGAGCAAAAAGGAAACAAAAGAAGGAGCAGGGATACAAAAGATCAACTCCTGATAGACAAAATGATAATGGAGAACTGCAAGAATAGAAGAACGAATTTGCATATGATCTGGACCAATTACAATAAGGCATTTTACTCACTGCCCCATAGTTGGATCATGAAATGCTTGGAAACAATTGGTGTCAATGAAAACATTTGAGTATTTGCTGAAAAAACGATGACAGTGGAAAACTGAACTGACCGTCAGAAATGAAAACTTCGGAACAGTCAACTAAGCCAGGAATCATCCAAGGTGATTCACTGTCGCCCTTACTGTTTATCATTGCCATGATCCCACTAACAATAATTTTAAGAAAACCACACTGGGATATCAAATGGGCAAAGACTTGGGAAAAATCTCACATTTTCTGTATGTGGATGATTTGAAGCTGTATGGGAAATCAGACAGAGAAATCCAGTCACTAGTGAACACAATCTGAATATTCAGCACAGCCATTTTAATGGAATTTGGCCTGGAAAAGTGCACCACTGTGGCAATAAAAAGGGACAAGACCACTGAGAGTGATGGCATAGAAATGCTTGCTGGCCAACTCATCAAGTGCAACCAAGAGGCAGCTTATAAATACTTGGGCATTTTATAGTTGGATAACATCAAGCACGGGCAAGTGGTCAGCAGAGAATACACACAGAGTCAGGAAAATTTTGAAATCTAAATTAAATGGCAGGAATACCATCAAGGCCATCAACACTTGGGCCATACCTGTCATCAGGTTCACTGTGGGAATCATCAACTGGACACAGGCTGAGTTGGGTGCATTGGATAGAAAAACTTGGACACTTATGACAATGCATCATGCATTACACCCATACAGTGATAATGATAGATTATACCTTCCCCAGAGATCTGGTGGCAGAGGCTTACTTGAAGTGAGGTGAATTGAGGTGAAGAACAGTCATTTGCTGCAAACCCAGAAAACCAAACAAGAATACAGAAAAATGTGATTAAAATGAAAACCAAAAGCTGGCACAACAAAGTTCTACATGGCCAATTTCTGGAGAAGATCAGGGACAAGGTGGTCAATGAAAATACCTGGCTGTGGTTAACAACTGGAAAAGGAAACTGAATCCCTGATTTTAGCTGCTCAAGAGGAAGCCATTAGAACAAATTTGATTAAAGCCAGAATTGAAAAATCCTCGGGTGGTGCAAAGTGCAGATTGTGCAAAGAAGCTGACAAAACTGTAGATGATATCCTCAGCTGCTGCAAAAAGATTGCCCAGACTGAGTACAGAGGCACAACTCAGTGGTCAAGATGATCCACTGGAATTTATGCAAGAATTGCAACATTAGGACAGCTAAAAA
The DNA here is from genome assembly GCF_021028975.2 of Sphaerodactylus townsendi. NCBI lineage: Eukaryota > Metazoa > Chordata > Lepidosauria > Squamata > Sphaerodactylidae > Sphaerodactylus > Sphaerodactylus townsendi. The sequence goes on along the minus strand of NC_059425.1, from coordinate 37,955,151 downwards.
CTGGTGGGAACATTGTTCAGAGAAAGTAATAGAAAATGAGAAGGTCAAGATTCTATACGACTTTCAAATCCAAACAGACAAAGTGTTGAAACATAATACACCAGACATCACCGTGATTGAGGACAAGAAAGTGACCACCATCGACACACTGGTACCTGGTGACAGGAGGGTCATTGAAAAAGAACATGAAATGGTCACTAAGTACCATGATTTGAAAATCGAGCATCAGCATCTATGGCACAAACCAGCTGAGGTCGTCCCAGTGGTAATCAGCACCCTGGGTGCCGTCCTGAAAATACTAGGGCAGCACTTGAAACATTTTCAAATTGACAAAATTAACATCTGTCAGATTCAGAAGGCAGCCCTACTGGGATCCACACGAACACTACGTCGATACATTAAGAACATAAGAACATAAGAACAAGCCAGCTGGATCAGACCAAAGTCCATCTAGTCCAGCTCTCTGCTACTCGCAGTGGCCCACCAGGTGCCTTTGGGAGCTCACATGCAGGATGTGAACGCAATGGCCTTCTGTGGCTGTTGCTCCCGATCACCTGGTCTGTTAAGGCATTTACAATCTCAGATCAAGGAGGATCAAGATTGGTAGCCATAAATTGACTTCTCCTCCATAAATCTGTCCAAGCCCCTTTTAAAGCTATCCAGGTTAGTGGCCATGACCACCTCCTGTGGCAGCATATTCCAAACACCAATCACATGTTGCATGAAGAAGTGTTTCCTTTTATTAGTCCTAATTCTTCCCCCCAGCATTTTCAATGAATGCCCCCTGGTTCTAGTATTGTGAGAAAGAGAGAAAAATTTCTCTCTGTCAACATTTTCTACCCCATGCATAATTTTGTAGACTTCAATCATATCCCCCCTCAGCCACCTCCTCTCCAAATTAAAGAGTCCCAAACGCTGCAGCCTCTCCTCATAAGGAAGGTGCTCCAGTCCCTCAATCATCCTTGTTGCCCTTCTCTGCACTTTTTCTATCTCCTCAATATCCTTTTTGAGATGCGGTGACCAGGAACTGGACACAGTACTTTCGGGCAAGTGCGGTCGCACTCCACTGCTTTTATATAAGGATGCATAGACAAATCTTGGTGCAGTTTTATTATCAATTCCTTTTCTAATTATCCCCAGCATAGAGTTTGCCTTTTTTTTACAGCTGCCATGCATTGAGTTGACATTCCCATGGAACTATCAACTAAAGATGCCTAAATCCCTTTCCTGGTCTCAGACTGATAGCACTTGACCCCTGTAGCGTGTATGTGAAGTTTGGATTTTTTTGCCCTATGTGCACTCACTTTTACATTTTGCTACATTGAACTGCATTTGCCATTCTTCTGGAGCCCACTCCACCCTAATTGTATCAAGGTCAGCTTGGAGCTCTCCATGATCCTTTGTAGGTTCTCTACCCACTCCATAATTTGGTATCATCTGCAAACTTTGGCCACCACGCATACCCACCCTCTACTTCCAGGTCATTTATGAATAGGTTAAAGAGCACTGGTCCCAAAAACGGATCCTTGGGGGACAATCTTTCACTCCCGACATCTCTCCACTGTGAGAGAACTTCCCATTTACACTCCACTTTCTTTGTTTCCTGTTTCTCAACCTAGTTTTTTAATCCATAGTGAGGACTTCCCCTCTTATTCCTTCATTAGCTGAGTTTTCTTCAACAGTCTCATAGTGAGGAACTTTTGTCAAAAGCCTTTTGGAAATCCAAGTAGACAATGTCCACGCAGTTCACCTCCCTGTCCACACATGCCTGTTTACACTCCCCCTTCAAAAGAACTCTTCTAGTCAGTTGCCTCCAGTAAGACAGGATTTTGCTCTCTGCAAAGCTTTTGCCACATGCTGGAGAGGCACAACAATTCCTTTCTCCAGCAGGTCTTGCTTTTTCTACATGTTTTATAATTTTATCTTTAATGATAGATTCTACTAATTTACCAGGAACAGATGTCAAACTGACTGGCCTGTAATTTCCCGGGTCCCCCCTAGATCCTTTCTTAAAGATTGGTGTGACATTGGCCATCTTCCAGTCTTTAGGGATGGAGCCTGATTTCAGGGATAAGTTGCATATTAAAGTGAGAAGATCAGCAATTTCATGCTTGAGCTCTTTAAGAACTCTTGGGTGAATGCAATCTGGGCCAGTGGATTTGGTAACATTTAGTTTATCAATGGCTGCCAGAACTTCTTCCTTGTCTACCACTATCTTCGCTAGTTCCTCGGATTCGCCTCCTAAGAAGCTTGGTTCAGGTGCAGGAATGTTCCTCACCTCCTCTTGGGTGAAGACAGATGCAAAGAATTCATTCAGCTTCTCTGCAATCTCCCTGCCATCTTTTAGCACACCCTTTGTTCCTTTGTCCTCTAACGGGCCTACCGCTTCCCTTGCTGGCTTCCTGCTTTTTATGTACTTGAAGAACTGTTTGTTGCTGGTCTTGATGTTCGCAGCCATGCGTTCCTCATAATCCTTTTTTGCCTCTCTTACAGCTAACTTGCTTCTCTTTTGCCACCATTTGTGTTCCCTCTCATATTCTTCATCAGTCAAACAGGACTTCCATTTTCTAAAAGACATTTTCTTTTTTCTGATAATTTCCTCAACCTCTCTTGTTAACCATGGTGGCTTTCTTTTGGACTGGGTGCTGCCTTTTCTAACATTCCAGCTGAGCTTTTATTACTGTGTTTTTAAATAACCTCCAAGCATCCTGGACAGTTTTGACTCTCTTGATTTTCCCTTTCAGCTTCCTGCGCACTATCCCCCCCATCTTTGAGAAATTTCCCTTTCTGAAGGCGAATGTAACTACATTAGTAGTTGTCACTTGTTCGCATGCTGAGATACTGAATCTGACAGCATTGTGGTCGCTGTTCCCTATCGGCTCAACAACACTGACTTCCTGCACCAGGTCCTGGGTCCCACATAGAATTAGATCTAGGATCACCTCTCCCCTTGTTGGTTCCACAACCATCTGCTCTAAGCCACAGTCATTTAGCATATCCAGGAATGCTCTCTCCTTACTATGACCTGAACATGCATTTTTCCAGTTTATATGGGGATAGTTAAAATCACCCATCACCACTACATTTTTGTTTTTGTTGGCCTCTCTAATTTCTTTTTCCATCTCAGAATCCTCTTGTGCACTTTGGTCAGGGGGACGATAATATATTCCTAATATTAATCTGTCCTTCACACCTGGTATTGATATCCACAGTGATTCTGTAGGGGAACCAGCTCCCCTTGCATTGTCTATTTTATGTGATACTATGCTCTCTTTGATGTAAAGGGCAACTCCACCCCCAATGCGCCCTGTCCTATCCTTCCTATAGAGCCTGTAGCCTGGTATAACAGCACCCCACTGGTTCTCCTCATTCCACCATGTCTCTGTAATGCCCACTATATCAAAGTCCTCCTTCAAAACTCTGTACTCTAGCTCCCCCAATGCTTCTACTATTAGCATAGAGACACCTGTATACCCTGTCTCTGTCCTTAACCTGGGATTTATGTGCTTTACCCTCAAGTCTTTTGTAGACACTATCCCTTGTCATATGCACATTGCTATGTTCCTCGCTTGTATGTGGTTGATTTAGAAAAACCTCCCTCTCTGTCTGCATCCCCATAGATACTGTATTCTGAACCGAAGTCACCTCAGCTCCTGTCGGCTTTCCCCCAGTGATCAGTTTAAAAGCTGTTCTGCCACCTTTTTAATGTTGAGCGCCAGCAGCCTGGTTCCTCTTTGGTTAAGATGAAGCCCATCCCGTTTGTACAGGCCTGCCTTGTCCCAAAAGGTTCCCCAGTTCCTGACAAATCTGAAACCCTCTGCCTTACACCACCTTCTCATCCACGCATTGAGACCCTGTATCTCCGCTTGCCTAGCTCGCCCTGTGCGTGGAACGGGTAGCATTTCTGAGAATGCCACCTTGGAGGTCCTGGACTTCAACCTGTTTCCTAGCAGCCTAAATTTAGCTTCCAGAACCTTCCGGCTACATTTCCCAATGTCGTTGGTGCCACAACTGCTGACTCCACCCCAGCACTGTCTAAAAGCCTATCTAGACGAAGCGTGACATCCGCAACCTTCGCACCAGGCAGGCAAGTCACCATGCGGTCATCACGCCTCTCACAAACCCAACTCTCTACATTTCTAATGATCGAATCACCCACTACAAGGAGCCCCCCACCTCCCCGAGGGGTATCCTCAGTGCGAGAGGATAGCTGATCACCAGTTAAGGAAGGGATCCCATCTAAGGGAGCATCTTCCCCCACCTCAGACTGGCACCCTCCGTCCCCAAGACCTTCATTCTCCATGACATCTGAAGAGATGTCACCTTGGGAGTGGGACCCGGCTGTTAGGTCCCTGAAAGCCTCGTCTGTCACCCTCTCTGCCTCTTTCAGCTTCTCCAGGTCTGCCACCTTGGCTTCAAGAGAACGCACACGTTCCTTGAGTGCCCGGAGCTCATTGCAGCGAGGGCACACCCACGACTTCTGTCCTATTGGCAGATAGTCATACATGTGACACTCAGTGCAAAACACTGGAAAGCCCACATCCCCCTGCTGGCTTTCTGCCTTCATATCTGATTTGTTTAGATATTTAAATATTAAGCTTTTAGTCAGTGCCCTCCTGGAGCTATCTGCACGTACTATCTGTCAAATATGTCCTTATTAATTTTTAAAAAACAAAAAAATTAAATTAAAATTGCTCACGCCGCTAGGCGCGCGCCGCTGATTCCAGAGACTTAACTAAAGCCCCACCTCTCAGGACAAAAGCCCCACCTCTTGGGACAAAGAGGAACAAGAGATGAACTCTGTTAACCCCTGTTAAGCCCCACCTTCCAGATTCAGCAGCCTTAGCTCACAGGAGCCTTACAAGGAGAAAAAGAGATAACCCCTGTTAAAATACACTGTTTTAAAAGCTGTGGCTTTGAGAAAAGCCCTCCAAAATGAACACCAGCAGGTCACTCTGCTCTTCCTGGCCAAGTCTTCTTCCCACTGCTGCTACTCCTCTCTGCTGGTTCCAGAGACTGCTGGTTCCAGAGATTACAACTTCCTAGGCCTTTGGAATTGTAACGAAGGCCAACAACCAGCTAAAGAACAGGCAACTGTGAAATCAAACAATAGTAATAATAATAATAGTAGAAGGCAGCCCTGTTGAGATCCGCATGAATACTACGCAGATACATTACAACTTGCCTCTGAGTGTGGCTTGAATCGTAATGAAAGGCCAACAACCAACTAACGAACTGGCAGCTATGAAAGCAAACAACAACAACAATAGACTTGATGGACCATTGGTCTGATCCAGTGGACTCTTCTTATATTTATAGAATACAAAAATGCAAAATGCTTTGTAAGACATTGGCATAAAATATGTTGCAAAAATAATTATGATATGACCATAAAGCTGAGGCTATATGTTCATTTCAAGGGGTTCTAAAAATGGTATTTCAAATGAAGATTTTTTTTGGGGGGGGTGTTGAGGTAAAGGAATCTCATTCTAAAGTTAAGATGTGAAGTGGTTGTTCATTGAAATAAAAAGGGTCATTAAAGTTATAGGGTTGCAAAAAGTGCTTGAAGAATTAAACATCAAAGTTCTAGAGTATAATAATAAATCCAAATCTGCTATCTACATTTTAAAAAGGATTTTAAAAAAATATATTGCTTGGTGTATAGAAAGGATCATGCTGTCAGTTATTATTTTGCAAGTATATATAAATAAACTGTTTCTTTGTAAGGAAGAATTATAGGCAATTTTTTACCAGTCAAAATGTAAAAAGTGTTTTGTCGAATGATAAAGGCAAGCTGGCTTAAATTCTAAATATAAAATACTGCTGCTACTTCCCCCCCCCCTTTAGTTTTCTAACTATATTTACATTCCTTTGCCAGGAACTGATTTATTTCATTGGTAGTTTTAAGCAGAGGTCACGTTTTCTGATCTTTAGCCTTAGAAATCAAAGACAGCTGATTCTTCAATGCCTTCTCAGGCAAACCATTTAGGGACAACAGATAAAACCTCTTAGGCACCTGAGGCACGTCCCAGAAATTTAACTAGTTTCAGAGATAGCCATAGTCTTCAGTAGAACAGCTAAATTTGAAACCATTAGCACCTTAGAGACCAACAAGGTTTTCAGAGTATAAACTTTCTGCAGCCAAAGTTCTCCAAAGTAGGAAACTGTGACTTTTAAAAGCTTATCCCCTGAAAGTCTTTTAGTTTTTAAGGTGCTACTGGACTTGAATCTGGAAATTGGACTAATGCTCAAATAACCATATCTCAAGCACTGGGCTATCCACTGGCATTTAAAATGAGGATGGAGGTGCTGTTTAAAGAGCACAAGACTGAGAGGATGCTGAACCCCTTCCATGTCTGCTACTCTTAACCAGTCCACATCCTCTGGGGATTTATTTGAAATAATAATATTCTACCATTTATATGATGCGTCCAGGCATCTAGCAATATTTATGTGATATTGTACTTTCCAGAGGTCTAATAACAAAGTCATAAAATAAAGAGTTATGGGGAGCTGTAGACCAGGTGGATATCATATTGTCGAAAGCTTTCACGGCCAGAATCACTAGGATGTGGGTTTTCCGGGTTGTATGGCCGTGTTCCAGAAGTATTTTCTCCTGACATTTTGCCTGCACCTGTGGCTGGCATTTTCAGAGGATCTGGTGGCCCTAAAACAAGTGGAGTATATGTACCCGTGAAATACTCAGGATGGGAGAAAGAACCTTTTGCAATTGTTAAAAGTGTTAAAATGGTAGTTAGCAAGTGTAATTTGCACGTGGAATTCTCCCGTTTTAGCAATTCTATGTAACACTGAAGTTGCATAATCAATTAGCAAGGGCATTTATATAGCAGTTTGCCTGTGCATTTAAGTTCTCATTTACAATCCATTTTATTGTTTCCTACAGAGAGACATCCTGAATCTGGGTGGTGTTCATTAACCATTGTCTTGATTGTCTTTGAGCAAGCGGCATACATATTGATTACACAACATACTGCCTCCAAACAGTTGAGCAGTTGTACTGTGTGTTGATACTATCACCGAGCAAAGTGACCAATAATAGGGGAGAGGTTGACTAAATGTGTATCTGTCATTCAATCTATTCTGTCACCCTCTCTGCCTCTTTCAAAAGGTGTCAGATTAAATCTTTAGTTCGACTCTCAGATAGTAGGTGTTGGAAGAGACCTTTTTAGCCCCAGGTAGCTCTGGGACCTTGGAGAGCTGCTGCCTTTCCAAGTAGACAGTACTGAATCACATGGGCCAGTGATCCAATGCAAGACAGCTTCAGATGTAGGCTGAACTTAGTACCTCAATTCTTATGATTGCTGCTCTGGCAAAGGATTCTGTTGTTATCTCTGCTGTAGATGTAACTTGGATCATTCAGTCACTTCTGGTGTGAGTGTAAAAGGAGTGTAACTATGTATTGTCGAAGGCTTTCATGGTGGGATTCAACTGGTTGTTGTGGGTTTTCCGGCTGGTGTGGCCTTGATCTGGTAGATCTTGTTCCTAACGTCTCGCCTGCATCTGTGGCTGGCATCTTCAGAGGTGTATCACAGAGGGAAGTCTGGACGCAGTGTGTAACAGACTTCCCTCTGTGATACACTTCTTAAGATGCCAGCCACAGATGCAGGTGAAACAAGTTCGGAACAGTTCAGAACAAGATCTACCAGACCACGGCCACACAGCCCGGAAAACCCACAACAACCAGGAGCATAACTGTTTTGGTCTGTGGTAGAAGAGCTAGATTCAAGGCCAGTGGCCCATTATAGACTGAGAATCTTCTTGATCTTCAAGGAGCTGCTGGATTCAAATCTAGCTATTCCTGTGTAGAAAGACAAGATAATTCCATACTCTCAGGTGGAGCTTCTTGTGGTGCCTCTGCATGAGTCACTTGCTTCTGTTGAGGAAAAATGCATGTCTAGAATACTGGTTCATTTGGAGACGAGAAATGTGTTTGAAAGACAACACTTTTGGAGTATAAGATTGATGTGCCTGCCCATTTTTATGAGGAACTATGTTTGTGAGTAAGTAATATTATGTAAACATTGCTTAGTATCTCATTGTTTACTACTACGAGACTAACGTTTGACAAACTAGGAAGCTGCTTTTCAGCTTCAGTTCTGCTTGATCATCCTTCTCTTGTTGCTATTATTATAGATGATTGTTGCATTTTGTTTATGCTGTAGAAGAGGGGCGGGGGGGAGAGTTGTAATTTTCTTTAGATGTTGGTGTCATTGCTGGGAGGAAAGTGTATGCATCTCAGCTGTCTCAAAGACTCAGTAATTGCTACTATTAGAGTGGGGATTGAGAAAGGAGGTACTTTAAAGTTTTTTCTTATCTTTTATGCTGCATCCTTGTTCACAGTGGAAGGCTGCCTTACGCTCCTCTCTCAGTAAAGGAACTAACTCCTTACTCATATTGTTATTTATTATTTTAATAGTACTTGTAATGTCTGATTAATCAAAGAGAGCTTCAAATGGCAATCTAGCATCACCCTAAATTGCTGTTGTGATTGAAAATCCTAATATACAAAGACTGTATATCCCTGTCAATTTGGAAAGTAATTATACTCTGAGACTTGCATTGTGGTATATGTTTCTTCTTTGTTAATTAGCTAATTAAAGTACTTCTGCCTTGCCTGTCAAATGAAACAGTTCACAGGGCAGCTAACCAATAGTAACTAATAATTAGATCCAATAATGTAAAATATAAAAAGCAAGTGCTAATAAAATACAGTGTAAATAATTGAAGAAGTAGCTGAAGGATTGTCTCATGCTGTATGTCCTTATTCACCAACTGCCATCTTCTGGTTGCTACCGCACCTTCTGAATGTTGGCATCTGCAACAGCCCATACCTCTTCTGTCATGGTTTCCAGCTTTTAAAATGGCTTCCTATGAGGGGGTGCTATCAGACATTTTTAGGAGGCACAATAAGGCTGGTTTGTTTGTGAGGGATTTTAATAGGTAATTAATAAGAATAGGTGATACCCTTAAAGATAATGCTGTTGAAATTCTGTCAGTTTTTTTGTCCTGTTCTTTTGCCAATGTATTAAGAGCTCTAGACATTGCCCTACTCTCCTATATTTTACAAAATACAACTCTGTGAAGTAGGTTAGCCTGAGAGAGAAGGTCTGGCCCAAGATTACCCAGCAGACTGAGTATAGACTTGAACATAAGACCTCACATTCCCAGTCCCCACCCTAATCACTCTGTACATCATAGACACATCATGTTGCATCATACCTGTTTTGCTTGCTCCTGTGCCCTAACTCCGAAGGGGATGGGCAAAGAACAGATGTCTGCCGCTGTCCAGAGACATTTGGAAGATGCAATGGGTGCAGTCCTAAGAATTCTTTCCTTGGACTGTGTCCCATCAGGGGCATACCGCCTGCAGGGATGGGGGATGGGGGACAGGGGACAGGGAATCAAATGACCCCGGGCACAATGGCAGGGGGGGCTGCAAAATTGCCCCTACCCCCTCCTCCCTCGAGCTGACCCAGCTTGGAAGAGCTGGGTTGGCACAGGGGAGGTGCCTAAAGACAGAGCTGGCATCCTGCTAGGAGCTGGCCTGCTGTGTCGACGCCCATCTGAGCCAGCTCCTTCCCGGCCCTCAGGGGTGGGGCTCAGGGGCAGAGGTGTCTCGGATGGGCATTGCAGTGGCAGGCTGCCTCCTGGGCTGCCCACTGTGGCACCCTGGCTCCCTGAAGGCCCTGCCCCCCTGGCTCCCTGCAGGTCAGCTCCCTGCAGGCCTGGGGAGTGCAGGAGGCAGTCTGCAGGGAGCCAGGGGGGTGGCTTAGATGGGCACGGCTTGAATGGGCACCGTGGCAACAGCGTGACCCAGGAGCTGGCATGCCAATGTGATGCCCATATGAGCTGCCTCCTCCCTGAGACCCACCCCTGGGCATGCCGGGGGGGAGGGGGGCGCCAGGAGCAGGTGTTGTCCCCGGGCACCATTTCCTTCCAATATGCCTCTGTGTCCCATCAAATAAAATGGGACTTGCTTCCGAGTAGACCTACTTAGAGTGGCTCCCAATGGGATTGCGGATGTCTTCTTTTCATTTGCTTGACAATAGAGCCAGCATAGTATAGTGGTTTAGAGGAGTGGACTCTAATCTGAAGATTCCCCATTCCTCCGCATGAAGTTTGCTGACTAACCTTGGGCCAGTCACAGTTCTTTCAGAACTCTCCTACCCCACATGGAGGCAGTCAATGGCAAACCACCTCCGAATGTCTATTGAAAATCCTATAAGGAATCGTAAGTTAATTTTGACATGATGGCACTTTCCACCACCGCTTGTCCAAACATGCCTGTTACAAACTAAAAAAGACAGTGCTACATCTTAACTTTATTTTTATATTTTGGGATTGTTGATTCCTGTTTCGCAGTCCTATCCAGAATGTTTCTGGGGTAGCACTTTATCATACCCTCCTTGCTGGGTTTCTAGCTCAGGATGAAATAAAATTGCCTCTTGATGCTGCAGTATTCAGGGCATGCCCAGTTCAGTGGGAAGTTAACTAGCTCATAGTCTATCCCAACCAAGGGGACCAGGTTGTTGAATAGTACAAAAGATGCCCCCTTCCAGGACTGAGCAGCTGATTGTTTTTTTCTCTTCCTCTGTGACATCCAGTTTTTGCTTCTAGTGTGGCCAGTGGTGGAAAGCAATTGTCATTTGTTTTGTTCCTGTCTTCTCTCTTCCCATGGATGAGGCCCCAAGTCAGCAGCCAAATAAAATAATCCAGATCAAATTAAAGACCCATATTTTAAATTTGAATATCTATAATTAGATGGATAATTTGTTACACATACTGATGGATCTATTAATGCTTTCAGCTTTGCTTGACTTTCAGCAAATTACCACAGAAAACTGGCACTGAAATAAAAGCTGGTTTAAACATAATCAGTCGTGTTCCAGTGCTAGTATATAACCTTTGAAGACTTCCCTCCCATTGAAATTCTTGAAGAAGCTCTTTAACTTTGTACTGGTCTTTCACTTCTGTGCACAATCTTCTTGGAAGTAGTCTCCATTGAATAACATGGAATTTATTTCTGAGTAGATTTGTTTAGAATCCTTCCTTAAATGTGGATTCAGGCCCCCTTTTGCCATATTCCTCATACCAGCACAATCCTTAACATTAATTTCTTAATAGGTCTCAGACAATTCTATTCAATGCTTGTAAATTTTGGAAATAGGGCTTTGAATGTGAGTGCCCCCCCCCTGCCCCCATGCAGAAATCCATGGCCAGTGAGCAGCTGAGGCCAAATCCTTTGTGAAACTTGGACCTGTTCATGGTGAAGTTACCACTGCTGCCACCAGCCAGCACCTTTCGTCTGGTTCCTTCCCTTCCCAAGGAAATGTTCACCCTTTGCAAAGGGATGGAGATTTCTGGGTACAGGGCAGGGTGTGTGTGTGCATTTATGGGCATCATTACATGCTGAGGTACATAGGACTTCATTTAGTTGATAGATCTAGGGCAGTGGTGGCGAACCTATGGAATGCGTGCCAGAGGTGGCATTCAGAGCCCTCTCTGTGCCCTCTCACAGAGTTTGTCATGTGGGGTGAGGGAGCAGAAAATCACCCTCCACACACACACATCTAGGGTGGCCTTGCTTCTGAGTAAACCCTCCTAGGGTCGTGATTCACCTGTTCAAAGCGTTTCATGGTTGCTTCACCACGCTCACTCCTGAGTAACGCGCCCCTCAGAGCAAACCATTTTTTCTAAACTAAAACCTCTGTATTCAGGTTAAATTGCCATGTTGGGACGTTGCGATAAATAAGTGGGTTATGGGTTGCAATTTGGGCACTTGGTCTTGGAAAGGTTTGCCATCACTGATCTAGGGGAAACAATTCCCATGCACCCTCCTGCCACTGGTGTTTCCCCTGGCTTTGTAAAATAAATTTCCTGTGGCTGGAGGCACATTTGCCTAGGCTTAGTTTTCTCAGGCTGATAAAACCCAAGTTTTTTTCTGAACTTTTTGTGAGATTATTCACATCACTTAATTACCAATCCTTTAAACTAGAGAGGATGGGGATTGAACCTGGGACCTTCTGCATGTGAAGCAGATGCTCGACAGCTGTGTAATACCCCCTCTCCAATACTACACGTTGTGTTTTTAGTAAGTTAAGTTGGGGTTCCCCCAGCCTGACATTCTTTCCCTGTTGTCTCACAGCAGCTGCAGGAAAAGGCAGTCCCCGGGAACCTGATTCAGCTCAGAATTGCATTGTTAAGGGATGAGAGTCTCCTTTCTTCCCTTCAAACTGAAATGTTCCCAGAAGAAAGTTATTTCCATAACTTTGGACCCTCGTGTGCTTGGAATAGTCCATCTACAGCCCCAACAATATACAATAAACTTTCTGAAGGGGTTGTTAAGGCTTGGGAAGAAGGGAAGGCAACAGCCTGTGTTCCCCTTACACTACAGCTCTGAGGCGAATCATCTTTAAAATGCCTTTCCCCACAACTGCTGTGTGACTGCAGGGAAAATTTGGTGGGTCCAGAAAACCTAGCCCAACTTGACAAAACCCGTAACATGTCATTTAGTCCTGACTCTTGCATTTTGTTAGCTGTAGGCCATACAGATAAGCTTCTTTCTCCTGTAATAGCTGGGCCATTTCTCCTTTAATAACTAGGTTTGTAAACACCCCCCCCCCCCAAATATAGTGAACCTTGTGTTTAGTTTTTAATTCTACTAAATTTTTAAAGAGCCAGACTGAAAAATTAAGAGAAAAGGTTGGATGTCACGAAGATAGAGCCCTTGTGATATACCCCTCCCCCCCAGTGTCTTAGTCTGTGGTCAGGCAACTTTGTGACCGTGCAGTTTTTTTAATACAGTTGAATAGGAGTACTTAAAAGGGTTTCTGAAACCTCTGTAACATCTCTCTCAAGTGGGAACTGAAATTAATGAGAAGGGGAATATCTGCTGCTGTTATGTAGCTGACATCATTTGGGACGGAGGTCACATCCTGTCAGATTGTAGTAGGCAAGGTGGAAAAAAGCTGTCATGGGCAACAAAACTCCTGAGTCTCCTTGCTTTGCAGATCAGTGAGACAGCCTGGCCTGGGAGGTTTTTATCAGTTTTACTGTGTGACCTGCTCAAGCCTACTGCTGGGAAGAAAGGATTTGAAAAAAAATTGTGAAGAAATATATTTATATAATTTATATATTTATTCGACTTTTAAACCGCCCTCCCCTGAAAGGCTCACGTATTGTTACGTGTGCCATTTATTTTCACATTATAGCATGATAGCCGTGGTTTAGATGATCAGGCAAATTAATCCATACCTCTAGAACTGCTTTCATGATAGCTAAATAGAACCTCCATATTCAAAAGCAGTGACTCTCTGAACAGAATTATTGCCTCTGTTCTCGCCTGGAGGCCAGTGTTGGAAATGGAATGCAAAACTAGATGGTCACATCAACTGGGAGTGCTGTTAGTGCTCAAGAGGTTTTCTTTTTGATCTCACTGGTTTCCCAAATGCTAGCTGGCACTGCAGTTTACTAATGTGGTCACATTAAAGTGTTTTCTTGGTGCTACCTTAATTACTTAATCCACAGTAACAGGCAGTAACATCTGCAGAAATGCTTTTTCAGATAAACATCTTTTGAGAGCCAGTGTGGGGAAGTGGTTAGGAATGTTGGATTAGTATCTAGGAGACCCAGGTTCAAATCCCCACTTGTGTCATGAAAACTCACTGCATGACCCTGGACCTGTCACATTGTCTCAACCTAACCTACCTCACAGGGTTGTTAAGAGGATAAAATGGATGAGAGGAGAAAGATGTCAACTGCTTTGGGTCACCTTTGGAAAGAAAGGTGGGGGTTCTGGTGGGTTAAATGAAAATAAGATATATGACCAGTGATACATGAGCATTGGTCTCGAAGGTGCTCCAGGTCTTGAATCTGGCTCTGGTGCCATCTGTGGTTTTGATGGGCTTACTGATGATATACACTGATTCACGACAATGAAATGACTTATCTGTGCCATTTGCCCAAATCCCTTTGCTTAAAAAAGGAGCTGCAACTTTAGCTTGGATAACATTTACTGCACTGGTTATGTGGCATTTAAAAAAATAACAAATATTCTTTCAATACACTTTAAAAAATGAATGAACATTGCTGAGGGTTTTGCCCAGCCCTGTCCGATTTGCCCAGCCTTAAAGCTCAGACCAGTTGATGTGGGGTGGCCTGGTTTTTGTCTGTCAAGATACCGACCAGACTGCGTATTTCATTTTTAACAGGTCTGATAAATAAAAAGAACGATGTTGTCAAAAGACGATTCCCTAATCTGTTATGAGACTGAATTTTCTATAAAAAAAAAGAAAGAAAGCAAAAATGCTGGAACGAAAAGTCAGTTTGTTCTGCAACAAACCAGCAGACTTGTGGTTTTTACAAAGGTGATGTGAGATGTATTTTCACAGAACATTGTCATCCCTTTAAGGGGATTCAGCTCAGAACAAAAGCAGCAAGGTTAAAAAAAGAGAGAGAGGTGACCGTTTTCAAGGGAGTCAGTGAGAAAACCACTCTGTCTGCCGGGCCTTGAACTAAAGCAATCTGTGAACCAGAGGTGTGAATGCAGAAGTGGGTCTCTGCCTTAGCAACAAATATGCAGTTGTCATGAAGAAGTTCAGAGAAGATCTTTCCTGTCATCTGATGTGTTTGGCTGCAGCCTTTACAGGAAGTTTTACAGCTACATCCATTTTTTAAAAAATGTATAAATTGGCAAAGCCCACAAGAGGCTTCAAAACCCCATTTTTGTTCCTGGTGATTTATCTATGTGACAGTTATTTAAGTCAAGAGTGGAGCCAACCTGGTTTTTCTTTATTATTGTTGTTTATTATTGTTGTTTTTCTTTATTATTGTTTCTTTATTATTGTTGTTTCTTTATTATTGTTATTGTTGTTTGTTGTTGTTGTTTATTATTGTTGTTTAGAGTTTATGAAAGTTTTGTAATGGTACAACAGTTTAGGCCAGTGAGTCTCAAACTTTTTTGGGCTGTCCCTCCCTTAGCTCCCAGGCAAAATCCCTAGTGCCCACCACCTCTTTTTGGGTATTAGATCTACTTCAAATTTGGGTATTAGATCGACTTCAAATTAGATCTACAGTTTAACACTGTAAACACATGCATGTATTTCACAAATAAAACTTGACCCAGCAAGAGTAAACCAATTTATTTATCTGTTATAGCAATATGAAAGGGTATTGGAAGGAAGGAAGGATGAGAGAGAGGGAGAGTGAGTGAGTTGTGGCTGCTACCTAGTGAAATCAACATCCATGGCAACTTCTTTGGAAAGGAGAAGGCCTGTCACCAGAGGCTTATCTACAGAAAATGGTGCCTAGGGCAAGCAATGAAATTATACCCATCAAAATCAGACACCCCTGAGCACACTAGCAGAGGTACAGGGGCCATATCATTTCAGACTTGTTCCCATTGTAAAGGCACCAGCCATTACTGACACATGGGCTGACATCATGTTATAACGTTTACTAGAGAAACTATTTTTATTTTTACTGGGTGGTTTGTTGTCTTCCCCAACAGTCTTGAATGTTTGCTGGAGATACAAAAATGGCTAAAATAAATACAACCAATTTACACCACTGCACTTCATGGTTGTGGGACTATCAGTACTAGACAAATGAGAGGATGGGATACTCTGTCAGTGGAAGAAGGGGAAAAAACAGGAAGAAGAATACATTACTGGCTGTTAATAAACCAGTTCTTTCTTTTTTCTCCCATAGCCTGGTTCATTGTTTTAACAATCCAACTGGTTGAAATGCATCCATGGATATTCACATGCTCCACTGCCTCCTCCCTCCCAGGGGCATACTACCCATGGGGACATGGTATCATACCCATGTCCCTGGGCGCACACCATTTCATCATGTTGGGGGGGGGAGTGTGCTGGGTGCTGGCCGGGTCCCTGTGCACGGCCTCTCCTACAGTGTGGTGACCTGGCTGCATCCAGCAGTTCCCCCTGTGCTGGGGTGCTGCTCACTGGCTGAACTGTCTGCCATGGCCACAAGCCAGCTCCCACCCCCAGGGTGGCCCGACATCTTGGTGCCCACCCGAGCAGCCCAGCTGAACCTCCTGCTGCCGAGCCCTGTCCCCCCGCCCTCACTGCAGGCCAGCTCCTGCAGTTCCGGTAAGTGGGGTGTGGGGTGTGCGTATGGGGGCAGGGGGGCGCCTTGAGCAGGTGTTGCCTTGGGCGCCATTTCCCCCTGGTATGCCTCTGCTCCCTCCCCACACAAAAGCAGACAAAAGCAGTAGTTAAATATAATCTCTGGCTTTCATTACAATGTCACATGAATGTAGCAATAATATTAAAGTCAGGCTGAAATCAATTAAAAGTTTTAAGCCTGCCTAGCTGGCCACAAGAACTTGGCTGTTGTTCATGCATTCTGGCACGGCTTCAAATTTGTGAATTCTAACATGACAACTTCTCAAGCCTGCCTAGAAATTCCCAATCCTAGGTGGCAGAACACTCTGCGTCCTGCAGCTCCTGCCTCTCCGCCCACCTGGTGTGCTTTTCTTTTTTGCAAAATTAAAAAAAAAATGCTTCAAAGCTGAAGGGAATTGGGGTGAGAAAGAAGCAGGAAGGATGCCTTGCATGTCCCTCTCAGTCTTCTGTTAAAGATCTGGGTAACCCGGGAGGCCACCAACTCCAGCGACCCTTCTTTAGCCTGGATTAGAAGCATTTGGCCTGGAAGAAGTGTGCCCTTTCTGCGGAGGAACAGTGGGCAGTCACAAAGGCCAGACCTTGCAGGGCTTTGCGGGGTGGGGGGGGAGCATGTTCCAAGACTACCTCCTTCCACTCCTGTCCAGCCTGCTAGTCATCCCAGAGCACCACAGGAACCCAGCCCAAGCGTCTCACCTTTCTTGGCAGCCAGCATGTACCCCCACCTGCTCTACAGCTGCTGTCACCAAAAGTGTGTGGGCTGGGCAGCTCTCTGTGAAGAAGAGTTAGCCTGCCTGGCTTCCCGCCTGCCCACCCACCCGCCCACCCACCTACCTCAGGGGCTGTTTTGCATGGCTGGGGGATGCCACCTCCTCTCTTCCCCCCTGCACCAGCCAGCAGCAGGGCCTGGCAGTGACTTTCAAAAATGCTTCTCAAGGCAGGGCTGGCCAGTCTGTTGCAGCTAGATCTGGGCTCCAGCACTGGAGTTCTGCCCCAAGAATATTTCACCCACCAGCTGGCCCAGGAATCCCTTTGCCACCTTCCTACCATCCCAAAGTTCCTCACTGCCCCCTTTGATGCTTTCATCACCCCCTGGGGGCAGTAGTGCCCAATTTGGGAATCCCAAGTTCAGGCAATGCCGGTGTTCACAAGCTTTTAACGTACCCCACTTTTTATTTCAATGTGTGGCTTCCTGCTCTTCCAAGGGCCCCAAAGAAACATGTGGGGACCTGGTGGGATTTCATTCCCCCTGCCTTTGCTTCTTCTCCATTTTCAGTCTCCTCCTTGGTCACCGTTCCCATTCACCAGGCTGCTCCAGCAGTGGCGGGTGTAGCCAGTGACATCTCCTGTGCCCCCTTCACTGCCTGCAGCATTGCCAGCTTGGCAGGGTGGCAGTATTGACTCCCATGTGCCTCAAGGCTGCCTGCAGCATTGCAATATTGGGGGTTGGGGTGTGTGTGATGGTGGGGGAATGATGACTCCTGCACTGCCCATATACTTGCAATGTTGTCAGCTTGGTTGGCCATCCAGCCGCTCCACTTCATTTGGCTCCTTGCCAGCCAGCCCACCCAGCTGAAGTGCTGCTGCTGCTACCGCCTGCCTGTCACACCCTCCCTGTTTCACCAGGCAGCAGCTTGTAGGTATGTGTGCAAGTGTTCCTCTTTCCAAAGTGCTGTCTGGCTGTGTCTTGAGATGTGGGAGTTGATCCTCCTGAATCAATCACATCAGAAGTTGCATGTGTGTTAATTCCTCTTTCCCCTCAAACCTTTTCCTCTCAGGGAACTCCTTTTCCTCTCTGCTTTGTCTGCCTAGGATTTTGTGTGCATTGCAAATTATTCTTGGGAAGGAGTGGGCAGGGAGGCTCAGTTTATGCCCATCACTGGCTCGGCTTGAGAGGCTTCATCTCTC
Source organism: Sphaerodactylus townsendi (assembly GCF_021028975.2). NCBI lineage: Eukaryota > Metazoa > Chordata > Lepidosauria > Squamata > Sphaerodactylidae > Sphaerodactylus > Sphaerodactylus townsendi. Next base: position 37,937,077 of record NC_059425.1, on the reverse strand, counting down.
TGGTGTAGTGTGCCATCAAGTCACAGCTGGTGACCCCATAGGTTTTCAAGGCAAGAGACTTTCAGAGGTAGTTTGCTATTGCCTGTCTCCACATGGGCTGAGGGAGTTCTGAGAGAACTGTGCCTGGTCCTCGATTACCCAGAAGGCTTCATGTGGAGGAGTGGGGAACTGAACCCGTTTCTTCAGATCAGAGTGCACTGTTCTTAACTACTACACCATGGTGGCTCTTGGCGTCATCCTACCCTTGCTCAAATTGAGTGTTCACTCTAACCTTAGTAATGGAGAAGTTGCTTTTGGGAATGTTGACTAATGCTACTAACCTCATTGTAGAGCTTGCAGAAAGCTTTTGAGGAATACTCAGTTTAGAGTCTGGTGGTTTAGACCAGCGGTTCTCAACCTGGGGGTCGCGACCCCTTTGGGGGTTGAATGACCCCCCCTTTCACAGGGGTCGCCAAAGACTCTCTGCATCAGTGTACTCCATCTGTAAAATGGATAAATGTTATGGTTGGGGGTCACCACAACACAAGGAACTGTATTAAAGGGTCGCGGCATTAGGAAGGCTGAGAACCACTGGTTTAGACTATCTGTGACCATGCCTGTAATAAAGCCTGATTATTATGTGTGACCATGCCTGATTGGCCTGAATGCAACAGAGGGAAGGGCTGCAGCTTAGTGGTGGAACATCTCCTTTGTATGCAGAAGGTCTGAGTTTCAATCGCTGGGTTCTCCAGTTAAAAGCATTTGTAGTAGGTGACTTCTACCAGATTACCCCAGAGTGCGGCTGCCAGTCAGAGTCAATTTTATTGACCTGGATAGTCCAATGATATGATTCAGTCAAGGCAGTTCAAATTCTGGGCTTTTTTTAAAGGCTCCCAGATTAAAGTGCAACAAAGAGGTAGAATTTCCAATTAAGACCAGCAATTACCTTTTGTAAAAAAAAGGTAATTTCTTTTTTAGGAGTTCAAGATTAAAAATACTTAATTATAGGGAGACATATAATTACCGACAGTGTTTCAAAAGCTCGTACATTCCATGGCAGAGTAAACTGCACCTGTTGCCTAAAATATAAAAATAACTATTTTGACTCTGATTGTGATAATCGGGGTGGAGGGGTGGAGTGTAATTCCAAGTGTAATTTGGATAGCAGAGGATAAAGCTTAAGAGTGCCAATCCTTCATTTAGCAATAATCAGAGCCACATACTTGGCACTGTCCTCCAATGAATTAACCATGTGCAAAAATTGTACATTGTGTTCCAGGAAGAAATGAGGAAATCAAATAGCCCCAGACCTGTAATTACAGACAAGAGACAGAAGTGGGTTATGTCATGGCAAAAGTTAAAGCAATCCATATTCATTTCATAAATCCAATTCTAGGAGAAGCCTGGCCACAGTGGTTTTCCTCCTAGCTTTGGTTCCAGAAGACAGTGTTGGGGGTCAAAGTCCTGGGAGCTCCCTTGTGGGGTCCCCCTGGGCTTGGTACAGTCCCCTACACTGTTCAACATCTACATGAAGCTGCAGGGTGAGGTCGTCAGGGGATTTGGAGTCAATATGCGGATGACACCCAGCTCTATCTCTCCATTTAATCAGAGTCAGGAGAGGTGCTCTGTGTTCTGGACTACTGCCTGGAAGCAGTTTTGGGCTGGATGAGGACCAACAAACTGAAGCTGAATCCAGACAAGATGGAGGTTCTCTGTGTTCTGGACTCCTGAGTCTTCAAGATCATGGAACACCTCATTCTGGATGGGGTTGGATTGCCCCAGAAGGACTTGGTGTGAGATCTGGGGATGCTCCTGGATTCATTACTGTCTTTTGAGGCTCAGGTGACAATGGTGGCCACAAGGACCTTCTAGCAGCTCCATCTGTTTCACCAGTTCTACCCATTTTTGGACAAAGGGGACCTGGCCACAGTGTTATATGTTCTGTTAACCTCTAGATTGGACTTCTGTAATGTGCTGTGTATAAGGTGGTCTGGAAGCTGGAGTTAGTGTAGCATGTAGCAGCTAGGCTGTTAGCAGGTACATCTGGCCAGACACACATTACCTCAGTCCTTTAGGAGCTGCACTGGATCCCAGTTTGCTCCCTGGCCCAATTCAATCTGTTGATGTTGATGTTCAAAGCCCTAAATAACTTGGGCTCTGCTTACCTGAAGGAGTGTCTGCACCTATATGTACCTGCCCAGGTACTGTGGGCACAGAGGGAGGCACCCCTAATGGTACAGGGTGCGGGGGCACGTGGGAGGGCTTTCTCTGTGATTGCCTCCAGGCTCTGGAATAATTTTCTCTTGATAAGTCACCTTGTCCCTACCGTTTATGGGTTTAGGAGTATGGTGAAGTTCACCCAGGCATTTGTTAGCCTCCCTGGAAACCCCCTCTACAGCCACTGTTCTGGAGGGTGGGTATAGGGAAATGCAGATTGGGGTTATTTTAATCCTATTTTTATTGTTGTTTTGATTGCTGTATTTTATTTATCATGTTTTTATTGTGGTTTTTAATTGTTGTTAACCTGTATAAGCAGTCTAGAATTGCTGGTATGAGGCGGGGCACAAATATTTATAAATAAGTTTTACATAGAAACACCCACCATTCCCAAGATTCCTAAAATTTGCATGAACATAGAGGATGCATCACAGTTTGGATTCTCTGGATTATCTGGTGTGATAACAGATATGCCCATTCACAACAGATTTTGGAGGCGATGAGAAATTGATGGTTCTGTCAGCAAACACTTAACTAAAAGAATAACCACAACACTGTTGGCTCTCAAATATTTACTCCCATGAATTTATACTCTATTGGGTATGCAAGTATGCACAACTTCATTAGGTTCCATTAATCTCTCATCTCTTTTGCATCCCTTCTCTCTCTTTTCTCTCTGTATGACTTGCAATGTAAGCTCCTGGGATCATAGCATTGCCTTTTAATTAATTGTGCATCATTAGGATGCATCTGGATCTGGAGGGGCTGTCTGTTGCAGAGACACGTGGAGGCTTGGAATGTGTCATTGATCCCAGTGGGACAGTTTATGGAAGCAACGCCACACAATCTATTGTTGGGGGCAGTAGGCAGACTTTGGTAACATACACTGTCAGTAAATGCCATTGTCAAAATAAATATCAGAAAGCATTCTTCCTGGGTGAGCCAAAAACCCACCACTAGAGACGGTGATATGGAATCATATTGGTAGAGACCAGGGGTCGGGAACCTTTTAGACTCAAAGAGCCATTTGGGCCCATTTTCCCCGGAAAAGAAAATTCATGGAGCCGCACCCTGGGGGGGGGATTCCACTTCCTTCTCTCCCCCCCCTCTGTGGGGGGGCGGACGGAGGCGCGGAGGCCGCTTTTTTCTCTGGGGGGGAGGCAGCGGAGGCTGTTGTTTGACTCTGCTGCTTCTGTTGCTGCTTCGGCTGGTTTCACTTTCACCGCTGTTGCGGCTCCTTCCCCCTCCCTTCTTCGACCTGTCAAAAAATCCCCTGCGTTGCCAACTCCAGGGCTGAGCTGTTTCGGGGATTTTTGGGCGAACTGCTGGTGCTGGCTTTTTTCTCTTTGGGGGGGGGGCGGCGGTGGCTCGGAGGCCACTTTCTTCTCTTCCCCCCTGGGGGGGGGCGGCGCGCAGGCCGCTTTTTTCTCTTCCCCCCTGGGGGGGCGGTGGCTGCGTGGAGGCCGCTTTCTTCTCTCTCCCCTGGGGGCGGCAGCACGGAGGCCGCTTTTTTCTCTTGGGGGGGGCGGTGGCGCGGAGCCGCTTTCTTCTCGGGGGGCGGCGGCGGCGGCGGCGGGGAGGCCGCTTTCTTCTCTCCCCCCCGTCGGGACGGCGGCACGGCGGCAGTCTCTGCGCGGGGGAAGGGGGCGGAATCCCACGCTGCCCAGGAAGGGGCGTGGAGCCGCACCACAGGCTCTAAAGAGCCGTTTGCGGCTCGCGAGCCGCAGGTTCCCGACCCCTGGTAGAGACCATACAGACCATTTAGTACAACCCCTTGTTTAGTGCAAGATCCGCCTGGAGCAACCCTGCAGGTGTTTGCCCAGCTGCTTTTTGAAGACTGCAAGTCAGGCAGAGCTCACTAGGTAGCTGATTCTACTGTTGACAACTCTCACTGTAGATTATTCCCCTAATATCCACCTGGTACCTTTCCACCCATAATTTAAATCCATTATTGCAAGCCCTGTCTTCAGTTGCCAGCAAAAATGGCTCCAGGCCCTTCTCTAAGTGACAGCCCTTCAAATCCTTAAAAAGAGCAGTCATGTCCCCCTGAACCTCCTCTTCTCCAGACTAATCATTCCCAAGTGCCTCAGCCATTTCTTGTAGGGATTGGTCTCTAGGCCACCTATTGTCCTCATTGCTGTCTTCTGCACCAGCTCCATTCTGTCTATTGAAAATCACTTCCTCAGTTCATGTGAGTAAAGCCCAACAAATCAATACAAATGAACAAGAGCTATTCTGAAAATGTTATTTTAATTGTTTGTATCTCAGCTTTCTCTCTAGTGGGGAACCAAAGTGTCTCATAGTATAAGTACAGTGAAATAAATTGGGAAAGGGCTTCTGAGGTCATAGTAGGGTTTCCTCACTCCTGATTGATCTTTCTTTCTGCTTAAGGCTGTGACTCTCAGTCTGAGACTTGAAAAACAGGAATCCTTTTGCCCTTGTCCTTTGGCTAGTGCCTCTAGGTGTGCAGATCTTATATGCCTGTGAAGCAGGAGGAGAACTATATTTTATTTAGTTGCTGCTAATCAGCTAGCAGGCTCTTCCCTATTTCCTCTCCGGCCAGAAAATGCTTCTGGGCACACCTGTGGAGAAGGAGGAGAACAAAATCAGCTGGATGTTATTCAGCTACAGCTAGCTCACTGGCAGACTCTTCTCTGTTTGCTCCCCGGCAGAATCTTCTATAGCATCTTGTGGGTCTGTAATTAAACAAGAGGCAAGATTCATTTTACATGGCAGTAATGTGTAATAAAGCTCTGATGGCCCTTTCTGCTTGCAAAATGCCTTGGAGAGGGGGTGCTTTGTGCTTGAGAAGAAGTGGAGGAAAGAAAGTGCTTCAAAGCCTGCTTAATGTCCCCACCCCCAATTCCTCCCCTTGCTGACAGTGAGTTGGCCAAATTCATTGAACAAGCTTCATTGCAGTGCAGGGACTTCAACCCAAGTTTCCTGGGTTCCTGCAAAACCACACTGGTTCTCTTATAAACAGACTTGTTAAGGCACACGAGGAGCTGTAATCCACGGATGAAGCCATTGTAATTTATCCTTGTAGGAAGACAAAAGCAAAAAGTTGCCAGCTATAAAATATTTTATGAGCAGACATTTAAATGTATGACAGCTCTTGGGGCTCTGATATTTAAATGAGGTTTTAAAGATGCTGAATGTAGGACAAGGTGGGTACTGTGAGTTGATGGCTTGTTCTTTAATTCCTACCAAAATGTCTTGAAATCCTCTTTATGTCTTGAGCAAAAATGAGATGGTTGATGTAATCCTTGTCCCTGTTTAACCTCAAGATGATGGATAGTTTTGCGCCCTGAGTAGAAATAGAGGTTATTGCCCAATGTTATTAAAACTTTTGAGGTATGAAATTCTTCGTCTGTTCTGTTCTTCATTTGTTGTTATGTACTGCCAGTTAAGCATTTGGAACAAGTAAAATAAATTTAATATGAGACATATGGCTCAGTGGCATAGATATATTTGCAGGTCTCCTGTTCAATTTCTTTGTCTCTGGCAGCAGAACAAGGAGAGACCTCTGCTGGAGAACCTCTTCTAGACAGAGGAAACACACTTAGGTTAAAAAAACATTTGCCTATTTCATGGAATGAGGCTACTCAGCTTGAAGCCAGTCTTTATTTCTGGCATCAGTAGATGAGCTTCAGCTGCCTAGAAGAAACATGAGAATGCAACACCATTATGGCTTGCCATGAGTTTCCTCTTGTCCCTAGAACTGAGACTGAAAAGGGGTGGGGTTAGTCTAGTGGTAAGCAGCAGTGCTGCAGTCAAAGCTCTGCTTGCGACCTGAGTTTGGTCCTGACAGAAGTCAGTTTCAGGTAGCTGACTCAAGGTTGACTCAGTCTTCCATCCTTCTGAGGGTGGTAAAATGAGAACCCAGCTTGCTGAAGGTAAAGTGCAGATGATTGGGGAAAGCAATGCAAACCCTCCCGAAAACAAAGTCTACCTTGTAACTATTGTGATGTAACATCACCCCATCAGTCAGTAATGACCCAGTGCTTGCACACTACTTTTACCTTCACTAGTCTCTTACAAGATTTTGATGGTACTGCAAACAGAAACAACGTGGGAGTCTTGTGCCACTCTTCCTTCTGCAAAAGCCCTGCAGAGAATGAAGCAAGATTCAACTTTTTTGTGAACTCCTCTGGTAAAGCAGATGATTTGCTGGAAAGACCAGCCTTTTTTCCGCAGGTGTTGACTTTCAGAGAAGGAAGAGCCTTGCAGTTGGCTATTGTAGGTTTTCCGTGCTGTGCAGCAGTGGTCTGGTACATTTGCTCCTAACGTTTCACCAGTGTCCATGGATGACTTTAAGCAGGGGAGGGGAGACTAAGGACATTCCTAGAAAAGAGATCCATCAATGGCTAAGCCATTCTGCTTAAACAAAAAATCCATTTTCAGAAACATTTAATCTCTGAATATCAGTTTCTGAGGGCAACTTTAGGGAAAGTCTGGGCTCTCCATGCCTTGCTTTTAGGCTTCCCAGAAGCACTTGGTTGGTCTTTGCGTGAGACAGGATGCGGCAGAATGCTGAATTAGTGGGACCTTATGCAAGAGCTCTCCTTACATTTTTATAGGAACTGAATGTTAGATGGCAGCTGATGTGAGTGTTCCCCTTTGGAGAAACCTTCGGTTCACCCCAGGCAAATCAGTGGCACTCTACCAGAAACCATAAAGAAGTTATCTACTTAATTATCTGGTCGAGAGGTATTAGAAGAGCAGTATGTGTAGTTCCCAGGATTAACACCAGCCCAAAAGTGGTGTTACTTTAGCAAAATGTCACTTGTGTGTATGCTAATTTCCAAAGCCTCACAAGTTCACCTATCACTTGCTATGACAATTCTTGCAAAGCAGAAGGCACAGTACCTTGGATCACCTCTTTCCCTGTTGTCCCACATCTCTATTTTTAGTTCAGTACCATGCTGTATTTTAATCACTTCAGACAAACCACTGTCGATTGTCGTCTTATGTTTTGCAGTTCACACACACTCCCAGTGCGTATGCATATTTAAATCATCAGTGAGCTTCACAATGGGAAGGAGGGAAGCCTCATCTACTGCCATTCATTTTTATTTTATAGGCTGCCTGGCGGGTGAGGTGAGCTGGATATAATTGAGCAGCCAGTTCAGTAGCAGAATTAAGATCTACTAATGGCTGTTGAGCTCATGACTTCAGTTTCCACTGACCTGTTCTTTAAACACAATGGTTGCCCTCTTGGTTTAGGCTCCCAGTTATTCTGTGTTGGGTCCAACTGGGAATGATGGTTTAGGACTGAAGAGTAAATGCCACAGGGAATGTCATGTACCCCCGCTCAATTCTAGCATTCTCAAGGAACACCAAATCACAGGGAGGGGAGGGGTATGAAATATTTATGTATGTCATACAAGATATTCTTCAATGGCTACAACTTCAAGTTCCACTCTCCAAGAACCTCAGCCAATCATTTTCAAACAGCAGATTAGAATTTTGCATACACAAAAAAGGAGCACTTTTAACTGCTAGCCGACTGACAGAGTTCAGGATTGTCGATTTCTGGAGGGAGAAGAGTTAGGAGGTCTGCTGCTTATTTAGGTAATTCATTATGGACTTCAGATATTTTGAAGAGAGGTAAGGTTTGGCTGCTGATCCTTTCAAAACAGTTAAAAGCCTTTCTGATCTACGTTACGAGTGTGAATCAGTCGGACAAAAAACTGCTTTGTGACTGGCATCCTTTCTCAGGTCCTCAGGTCCTCCATCCCTACTGAGAGGGATGGAGAAAATGAAAACGAACAATCAAGCCTCACATACCTACTGTGATTTTCCTTTAAACCTATAAATGGTAAAAGTAGACCTCTGTGCAAGCACTGGGTCACATCATGAGGTTTATTAAGCAGACTTTGGCCCTTTCTGCCCAAGTCACCTAGAACATTTGAATAATGTTCGCAAAATGTTTTCAATCCTTCCATTTGTTCACACATCCCCTCAAAACGTTTCATGGCTGCTGTGAGGGTTTTTTCCTCTCCTTTTTTGACTATTTGTAGAATCGATGCTTTGAAGACACGATGCGTGGATTCTCTGTTGCTGTCTGTAATCAATGCTTTGAAAATGTAACCAAAAAATTAAAAAAAAACACCATGGAACTGATGAAAATAAAGAGATGAGGGGGAATGGAGTGAGCTCAGGGATGTGATAAAATGGTGCAATGGGGGAAGTTCAGGAATGGCACAGAGGTGCAGAAAATGCAGTGGGAAAGATAAAACATTTTAAATATGCCTGCACAGCAAAAGAAGACGTTTTGAAAACTTTTCACACAAAAGAATAGTTGTAAAAGGGTTTTCCAACAAAACGTTTTTGGAATGTAAAGGGAAAAAACAATGCGGAACTCCACAGAGGAAACATTTTACTTCCTGCCTGAAAATGTTTTAAAAGGTTTATGTGGAAAGGGCCTTTGTTTACAGGGTGGTTTGTCATTGCCTTTCCAACCATGCCCAGCAAACTGGCTACTCATTTTGCCAATCTCAGAAGGATGGAAGGCTGAGTCAACCTTGAGCTGGCTACCTGAAACCGATTTCTATTGGGATTGGACTCAGGTTATGACGGGGCAAGTGAATGCTGCATGGCACCCTGAGTCCAAACATTGACCTTAATGATAAAAATAAAAGTATAAAAAACAAAAACCTGTAGAGTGTGAAATTTAAGTCCCTAGTTCCTAGTTCTGGAGATGGGGTGTTATCATACCAGCTGCCCAACCCTTTGATGGAGCAGCACAAATGGTTACTCAAGTCCTGGATGTGATGGGTGCTGATAGCGGCAGTGGGTACCTGATATTTTTCTTCCTGCCCACCTCTGTTGGAATGGATAGGACTCTGGGTGGTCAGGACATCCAAAAACATGCGACCTGGAACAACTGGTCTTGTGCCCTACTAGCTAACACTTCCTCTATGCCAAGATGGAATTGATAGTAACTTTTCTTTGTCAGCTGAAGGTACCTGCCCATTAGTTGTTTAAGAGGAGTGAGTAGGCAAGGTTGATTACTTGTTACCTCCTCATCCCTTGACATCTGATGTCCCTTCCTGTTCTTAATTTTTACCTTTGAATCGGAATCTACCTAATATATGGATTGCTTCACAATACTTTCATCATAAAATATAAATGAGCAAATCTGTGTCTTTATGTCACTTTTTGTATGTCATTGTTGTACATTAAATAGAGATCAGCAGCTAACATCCTTAGCCTGATGAGTGGATCTCTGTTAGATGTGTTTGCAAAGGTGTCTGCCACATTCACACTCTAATTTGTCAGGTGTGCATTTAAAATATCTCAGATGTACACTTAAAAAGTACAATAAGAGAAGAGGCTGTGATTCACCCATTTAACAACTCTGTTTGAAAAGTAATTATTATTCCTATTTAAGACAGAGGAAGTAATGATGATCACGTTATCTAGGCAAGGTTTTCATCCCAGTTTCAGCCCTGGGAACTATTTTCCAAGTTAAGCTCAAATTTGGAACTGACAATGCAATTATTATAACAGAAAAAAATGCACGTGCTTCTGACGATATGTAGAATGCCTCCCTTGATACCAAGCAACAGATCCTGTGGCTTTGATATTTAGACTTTTAAGACCATGAATCCCAGGCAGGCATGATCCCTACTATGTATTTGCTTAGGAATGGGCATGTAAGCTGAGACAGACTGAATAAATGTTTCCACAGTTCATATTCAGAAGCAAGACTCATACCATGCAAATGAACAATATGGAGGGATGTTCACCTGCTGAGACATACTTAGATTCTCAGCCACTCCAGCCTCAGTTTCCTTCATACAGATGCCCAAGAATGAAGAAATGCCACTTAGACTCTGTGCAGACTCACAGCCAATGGCATTACTAAGTTTTTAGTAGAATAACAAGATGTATTACCCTACAGTTTCAGAGGCATTCTTAGCCAGTGAGTAATGGGGCAGCTGCCCCACACTCCACACATGGAAGCCCAACTGGCCATGGCCCTGCTTCCTCAAGAATGGGGCAAAAGAAGAGCATGGTTCTGCCACCACTTGCACCTGCCCCATCTCGAGCTTAGATAGTGGCAATGCTGATTCCTACCCATCTCGCACAGAGCAAGGGCTATCCCTTTCTTGGCCTCATGGGTGGGAAAGGGGGAGGGTAGTGATTCAGGACCTCTTCCTGGACTTTTTCTGAGGGTTCCAGAATCACTGAGACCACTCCGCAAGGATTTTTTAAACCTAAATATCTCTGAATGTTGCACACTTCTTGTCTGTGCAGTTATCTACATATATAGAACAAAGGTAGTTTGTGGGGTATAATTCAGTATATCCCAGATGAAGGTTCCAAATTAAGCCCCTCAGGTTCACTAATTTAGATTCTTTATGAAAAGTTGTAGTACTTAACACCAGGGCTTAAAAGTCTTGGATGGATTCTAGTTATAGCCAACACCTGGCTCTATAAATACCTGGAGACCAAAAAACCAGAATATTTTCAATCTATATCATAGACTTAGCAGCTACGGCTGTCAATATGCCCAGTCAGAAACTGCCTTCTGGAGGTTCTGGCCTCGGGTGTGCCCAAGCAGGTGTGTGTGTGTGTATGTAATATGAGTTCTTTTCTTTTGTCTTTTTTAATTTTAGAACCAACCTTGTCCTATGTTAGGCAGCTGGAAGCAAGAGTAAGACAGCTGGAGGAGGAAAATCGCATGCTGCCCCAGGTGGGTGACTTCTATTGTGAGGTACACTAGTTTGTAGCTCAGGCCCATAGCTAGAAGTCTGGCACAGGCCCATTCTTGGAATTGGCTTACTCTGTTGAATATAAAATCCTTGCAATCAGTGGTGGAGCATGAGTAAAATTCAAGTGCCTTTTGTGAAATGGGTGAAATCGAACTATTGTCACAGTTTGCAAGGGAGAGGGCATTAGCATTCCAAATGATAATAGGATTGGCACCCCAAAAATCAGGAAGGAGTAAGTTGTTAGAGAGAAGTAAGGGACATAGTCCAGACAAGTAAAAATAAAGTAAGGAGCCAGGGGCATCGGCGAGGCAAGGATGTGGTAGAGTAGCATGTCGGGCAGAGTATTTTCACTAGGAGACAATTGATCAGTGGGAGAGAGGAGCTTGTAGTTGGGATTAGCCTGCACAGATGACTTCTCTGAAGATATTCTCTTATAGTATAATATAGCTTTTTACATATTGAAAGCATCTTGCATCACAACAATAGAATTGCTATGTTGGACATTCCAAACATTTTACAAAACTCTCCAAACATCTAAAATAGAACTTGTGCAATCCTCCCCACACACCTTGTCCAGTCACTATTATGCATCTGGTATCTATTTTACTCATTGATGCTGTATTCCACTAACAAAATGCTCACCAAGTGGTATGTGCATAGGACTAACAGTGCTTGCTCAGTTGTGTACGCCCACATTCATTCATGGTATCTTCTGGACCGCTTCTTCGGGTATATACCTGTGTGGTAGCTCTTCCAGTCAAGCCTTGCTTAAAGTACCAGTAGGTAGACAGACTGAGTCATCATCATGAGACTGGACCAGAACGTTCTCTTCTGTGCCCCCTGTATGTGGAAGGTATTCTGCTTGGATTCTGCTTTTTTGATGCCACTGTGAGGTGTGGTTGTCCAGAAGAGTCTTTCCAGATTAGCAGTTGTTGATGAGTAAGTTTTGTATATTATAAACCCTGATAGTCTGAACTAGTTTTCCTGTTGTATTGTTTTGCTTGTTTTGGTTTATTGGTATGTATTTTAAGGGGACATTGTAAACTACTTTGAGTCCTTTGAAGGGATGGAAGGTTAAGAAGTGCCTTAAATACATATGAAAAAGGAGTAACTCACAGGAGAAAGTTCTCATGCTTTCCCCAGAGTTTTCTGGTGACAATAGTTCTCTCATCTGTATTGACGAAGGGCTTGAGATGGGTGGCAGAGATAGACTCTTTACCAGTGGCAGAGTGCCAAGGGGATGGGGGTGCTTCGTGCACCAGGCGCATGCCTGGGGTGTGTGGAAAATCACCCCGGCCCCTCCCCCCTTTCCCCGTGCCCCATGCAGGCTCCCAGAGCTCTCAGATTTCCATGCGCACCCTGTCGCGGCACGCCCTCCCACCCCTTCCCATTGTCAATGCATGTCTCCTTTTCTTTTTTAAAGTACTTTTTGAGGCTGAAAAAAGCAGCCTATTTACACAGTCCAGGCAAAAAAATGCCTGAGGAACTACAGTTCCCAGGAGACCTTGGGGCTCACAAGGTCTCCTGGGAAGTATAGTTTGTCAGGCAGTTTTTTCCCTGAACTGTGAAGAGGCCGCTTTTTTCAGCCTCAAAAAGTCTTAGAAATAGAAAAGGAACGTAGGTAAGTGTGGGAAGGGGGGCAGGGTGTGTGTGCCGTGGGGGGGGCTGCGGGGGGGCCATGGGGGGCGGAAAAAACACACTGCACACCGGGCGCAGTTTGGCCCAGCTACGCCTCTGCTCTTTACTCTGCATATTCCTTACTTTTGCAGGGATTATGCCATGCAGACTCATGAATGCATTATTGACCACAAACTGCAGCATCTCAAGGCTTTGTGTCTGAGGGTGCCTTGCATCTAAGGTGCTGTTAGGAGCAGAGACCGTGGTGGGATTCAGCCTATTCACGCTTATTCGGTAGAATAGGTAGCTAATTTTTTGTCTAGTTCAGAGAATGGTTGTAATCCCACCACTGAGTCCTTTTGGAACCAGTTATTAAATTAGTTGAATCCTACCACTGAGCAGAGATAATGGAACTTGTAGTTTTCTGAACTGCTGATGTCTGTTCCAAAGTCTCAGGTGCTCTGGAACATCACTTCTCTTGGTGCCGGAGACACTCCTTCTGCCCTGTCATACATCCCAAAGAGGAAGGGAGGAATGAAGGTTTTGTAGAAAGGCTTTCAGCTGCCACTCTCCAATAAATTTTGGGGAAATGGAGGGCTTAGTGGTTCCCAAAGTGGGAGGTAGGGAAATGGTTTCAGTCCAGTTGCACTACAAATGATGTCATTGGAGAAGCATGGCTGAATCTGAACAGTATGTATTTTTCTCTTATTTATTTATTTAGAAGATTATTTATAGTCAGCCTTTCCCATTGGGATTGGAGGTAAATTACACAGGGCATCTATCCACTGAACAGTGCAATAGGGTTTTGGATTGCAAAAATCTAAACAGAGCTGAAAACAAAAGCATAAATGTTAACATTATCTATTAAACAACATAAAAATACATAATCAGATCCCACTTGTAACAATAGGCAGTAGAAGCTATACACAGTAGTGTGGTCCACAATCACTAACACTTCACCAAAGCATCTTTCTGAACCCAATGCAGGCTGCTGTACTCCTGAAAATACTGCTTGAGGGTTGATGGGGCTTTAGGAATTTGCAGTGTGAGGGGGGAACTGAGTGAAATCTTGTGCAAGGGGATGGATGTACCTTTGCATAACTGAAAGAGAATTAGGATAATTCCAGTTGATTTTTTTTCTCATGTTTTCAGGAACACCTTGTATTAGCTGAGGATATTCTGAATTGAGCCAAGAGAGTTCACTCATTTCTCATTGTATTCATTAGAAATTTGATTAATTAATTAGAACATTTATACCCTGCCTTTCCTTTTGGTTTATGGGGGGTAATATCTCTCTCTTGATGGAAACATCTCTGTCTTGAAATGAGCTATATGTAAACTAGATCTTAGACACCCTTCTCATTTTAACCTGTACTTCCTCAGAACTTCATCCCCTGTCTGTAGGTGCGTAAAGTCTTCTGCCCTCCTGATTGCCTCAAATATTATGAGTGATGATGCAAGTGTTTTGAGTAATGTATGTATATTTGTGTATGTTGCACTGGGGTTGTTTTTACATAAAAGTGAGAGTTTTTGGGAAAGCAGAACTAAATGCAATTTAAAGCTCAGTGATACTAAAGTCTCCCTGTCCGACAATCAAATATTCTCATCTCCTTGTGTTTTAATTTCTCTTTAATGAGCCTTGAAAAACACTTGAGAAGGGGTTAAGATTAAATTCTCTCTCGTGCCTTAGCTCCCCCTTTCCCCCATGAATCAGTTATTTGCTATCAAAACCTCACTGCTGAAGAAAGAAAATTTGATAAAGTTACAAATTGCCATCTTCAAAGATTCAGCAGTCTTTTTTTCATACCCTGCATTCAGCAGGAAACTGAGAATATTTCTGGAGTATTGTTAAGCATTAAACCTTAAGGCTTTCACTCGTTATCTAAAAAAACCCCTTTCCTTTCAGTGTTGTTTGTAGCTAAAGGTTACATAACTGTTGCTTGGGCACTTGTACGAACTTGTGTACATTTAGCAGTTCTTTGTTGGATCCAACCAACTCTTCTGGTGAAAGAGGAAGGAACGGTCCCCTTTGACCACAAAGAAAATACTCTGTTAGAGATCTTGGGAACCAGCATGGTTAGAGATCTTGGGAACCAGCATGTTAGAGATCTTGGGAACCAGCGGCTGTACATGACAGGGCCTGAAGCAAGGAAGTGAGTTGATTGAAACTGCATGGAAAAGCAGGCTGGCTGCAACCATCTTTATTTGCCACAGGGCAACATTTATCAACACATTCAGTTGCATTCTATCAAGGCAGACAGTTCATGTAACTCCACCGTTCATGTAACTCTCCCATAATTTACTACCTGAGATCCTTTTCACTGGAAATGCCAGGGACTGTCCCAAGGATGTTCTTCATGCCAAGGAGCACGTGCTGTGCCACTGCACCATGGCTTTTCCATATAAATGCTCCTTCCACTACATAGGAGTGTGGTTCCCCCTTGGGTAGGCCACTGCTTCTTCCCAAGTGTTCTTCTGAAGTGAGACAGGCATATGAAGCTGACTTATACTGAGGTACTGAATGTTTGTTTATTTATATATAGTAATATTTTTATAATCTACCTTTCTCGGGGACATACAAGAACCCAGACCCATAGTTGAAAAACACTTAACTACAATAACAAAAACCAATAAGAAAGA
Source organism: Sphaerodactylus townsendi (assembly GCF_021028975.2). NCBI lineage: Eukaryota > Metazoa > Chordata > Lepidosauria > Squamata > Sphaerodactylidae > Sphaerodactylus > Sphaerodactylus townsendi. The sequence goes on along the minus strand of NC_059425.1, from coordinate 37,921,901 downwards.
CATTCAGCTTTCCCAAAAGATGATACAATCCTTACAGATTAATTAACAAGTGCCCATCTGAGAAGAAGTACCTTACATTTCTTTCAGAAAGCAGAAAGTGTGAGAGGCCTCTGTGCTCCCTTGAGGAGGACCTTCTACAACTCTACATTCACCACTAAGCAAGAGTTCACTTGCACTGTGACAAAGCATATAGCTTGAAGGGATGATCTAGGAGGATCTGAGGAGGAAAATATACTCCTATGGGAGAGATGGTCCTTTAAGCAAACTGGGGTCAGATCGAGTAGAGCTTTAAAAGTCACAGCCAGTACCTAGAAATTGGAGCCAGAAAAATGTGGACAGTCAGCATAATTGTTCCAAGATGGGAGTAATATGCTGCTCTCTGCAAGCTCTAAACAATAGCTAGACTTCCCTGTTACATCTACTGTGCCTTCCAGATAGCCTTTAAGGACAGCCCCAGATACAGCATATTGATTATTGAAATCATATAGTCTCAAGGTGTGAGATATACCCCATGATGTCTTTTTAGTGTGAAATGTCAGGGATTAAACCTAGGATCTTCTACATACAAAACATCTTGTACATGTGAGCCATAGCCCCTTTGCATCATGTATCCCAAATAATGTGTGTACTTGTACATCTGATGTTTGAAATGGAATGTACACAATTGGATGTGTACCAAAGGATGCCTTGCATCACATTACATTGTACTTGCAATATTATACATGAAGTGAGGAGACATACAGGCAGTTAGCCATGCATATGTAGCTTTTTTGGGAATCTATCCCAGATTACTACATCACTTTGTGAGGCTGAAGCTTACATTGGCCAAGTTGTAACAAATGATTGCTTATGTTTCCAGTTGGTAGAAGACTGGATAGAATCCAAGCTCCTTCTCTCTGGCCATAGATGGAAGATTTGGAGCAAGAAAACAGGCCATTCCCTGGAGCCACAGCAGAACACCAGATCATTCTTCCAGAGATGGTGTCTGAGTTAATGGGCTGACTGCGTTAAGGCTTGTGCATTATCACTTTATGGCAGTGCTTATCTAAGTGCTAAACTATGTGATCCTGTTGCATCTCAAGACATACTCATACATAGAAATTATATAACCTGTCTTCAGAAATGCTAGAAGTATACTTGGCAGGAACTGCCTTGCAAATAGCACCATCTTGAAACTGTCTCATGTGTTAGACTGTGGTTTGGAATGTTCATTCTCTTTGTCCAGTTACTCATTTTTCATTTTGATGGAGAAGCATTGTCACAAGGTGATTTTTACTTCAGTTTGACATCTGTGCTTCTGAGCATCAAAAATTCTTAGTTGTCTCATTTAAGAAGGTGCAGCCTGAAAGTTAATCTGTACTGTGTTGTTTTTTGACAATACATTGTACTGTGTTGTGTTTGTGAAAGTGAAGCCATGAAACCACTAGCAGTTAAAGCCTGTTGTACGAATAAATACAAGGGGGTTAGAAAATTGTTGGTGGGTTAATCGTACCCACATGTCGTCAACTCCCACCTTATGCTCTTCCTGGATGCCTGCAACAGTTGACCTTTTAGGTGTCTCAAGGCTATTTTGATTTGCCTCAGGCTAGCCAATTTTTTCCTAAAGCATAGCTAGAGCAAGAGTCCCTGGAAAAGACAATAATGCTGTGGGTTAAATGCCGCCAAGTTGCTTCCAGCTCATGGTGACCCTGTGAATCAGTATCCTCCCAAACATCCTATTGTTAACAAGTCTTGCAAACTAACACTAATGCTGAGAAAAGTTGAATGCAGCAGGAAAAGAGGAAGCCCCAGTTTGAGATGGATTAACTCAGTCAAGGAAGCCACTCCTTTCAATTTGCAAGAGTTGAGCAAGGCTGTTAAGGATAGGACATTCTGGAGATTATTAATTCATAGAGTCACAATAAATAAGAAGCAGCTTATGTTGACTTCCTTTAACACCGACACCTAGAGTAAAATAGTTTCTGATGGAGAAGGGTATGTATAAATGACTGAATGACTTTGCACTGGAGGGAAAGCAACTTAAGTTGGAGGAATATTATTCAGGCTTTGAGGGAGACTTCGTGCAAGTCGCACCCCATCCTCTGCGGAACTCAGTGCTAGGCTGCAGCTTGTTAGAATCTTGAAGCTGGTCTCCCATTCCTTATTTGCAGTTCCTAGTTCCTTATTTGTGAATCCATCTGGAAATACTGAGAGTAATTGCACAAACCAGAAACCAACTTGAGCCTCCTCAGCTCATTATTGTTAACTACCATCCTTTCCCCAGCTACACTCTTTGCCCTCTGTTTTGCCCAGGCCTCCTTTGAACTCTCACCACCCAACCTTATCCTGGCTATGCCTTCCCATATGGCCTGTTTCCCTGGCAACGGGAGAAGCCTGCAGGCTGCTTCTGCAACTACTACCTCCTTTAGAAAGGGCAAAGAGGGTAGGGATGGGGAAAGGCGATCGCTGTGGCAGGAAGGAAAGAGCTTGCTGGGGCTGCCAGGCGTTTCCCCTACTGCAGTGAGCAGAAGTCCAGCCAGGAAAGAAGAGCCAAGAGGTCCCAACAGGTCAGTCTCCCCTCTCTCCCTTTCTTTTATGCATCCTGCTTAGTTTCTGAATGCAAAGGTTGTGAGGTTCATAGCTTCGAGGAAGTTGAGCCTGGTCCTTTGAAGTCTCAGCTGTGTAATAGCTGGCTGTAATTCCTCAGAAGTGAGAGACTGTCAAGAAAAGTCTTTCATGGATGTTCAGAGACATTCTTTCTCTACCCCCTACTCCACTCCGGCAATTAACTTTTTAATTTATTTTACTGAGAAGCCTAGTGGACCCTCTTCTGCTTTTAGCCCTAGTATTCTTTAAAAAACATTGTAGAAGGGCACTTTCTCATCTCCCTACAGCTCAAAATGTTCCCCAAGTTATACCTTGCAGTTACCTGGGATGCCCTGACCTGGATGGTCCAAGCTAGCCTAGTCTCATTAGATCTCAAAAGCTAAGCAGACTTCTGCTTAGACTCAGAGCAAGTGATCGCACAATTCCACTGTTTTGTTTGTGTTTGGTTTTTATTGGTTCTGTGAAAGCCCTGCCCCCAAGCCGTGTATGTGTTGGTTTGCTGAAAGTGAGTCATGCATGGCGATTGGCTGGAAGTGAGTAGTCTACACCTTCTAGACTTGCTCAATTGCAGAGACTATCAATAAAGCCTGTTATGCTAAATGACACAGTGGGCACTAGATAGCTGTTGGTGGCAGGTGCATCAGCGAAGCAGGATCTGCAGGTCTTGGGAAGTCAAGGGAGGAAGAGCCCAATCCTGAGTGGACACAGTTCTGCATGCAGGATCACTCCCTCCACCTTGCTTCCCAAAGTCTGCAGACCTTGGGAAGCAAGGTGTGTGTGTGCAGGGGAGAGACCAGCCCCAAAGGGCTCAGACAGGAGAGGTAGGGAGCGATCTTCCCCCATCTCTGCTGTCCCAGCCTGAGACCGAAGAGTCTGAACAGGGGAGATGCAAGATCATGCCGGCTCTCCTTCCGCCTCTCCTGTCCCAGGTGGAATGCATGGTGATTGGCTAGGAGTCCATCATCACCTTGCGTTCTATCCTTAGGTAATTATGTTGTAGAATAGTGCAGAATGTTCATGAACATTCCATCTCTCCAGGATGTTTACATTTAAATTTCTGTGGTAGAAGGAAAGTTACCAATTGTGGCTGGAAGTATAGTGTCACACTTGCACTAGGGACAGGAGTAGTTTTTTGGGGGGCTGATTTAGAGAGAAGGGAGCCTAGAAGCAAAAGGAAGAGTGCAGAGTAGCAACATGTACCAGAAAATGTTGGGGAGATGAAGGCCACATTTTGAGTGGACCAGCCAGTTGTTTTGTTGCAGGCTGTTAGTCATTGAAAATTTCAGCTGACTTTTTTCTTTAAAAATGCCTATTTCTGATTCTAGAGTTGCATGTTATCTACAATTGTTTCCTATCATGCAAAGTTCTGATTTACTTTTTATTTATTTTATTTTATTTATTGTTTCGATTTATAAACCGCCCCATCCCCTGGGGGCTCTTTTTAGAATTAGAATTTATTTTCATAATATGTTTTTTAAAATTAGGATTTCAACATAGCTTTCTGTGCAAACGGCTTCCTTCCATCACTGCTAGTACTTGGCTAGAGCAAAGGTGGGCTGTTTTTCTGCTGTTCTTTCTCCCTACCAAGCTGAACTCTGGTGGGAAGAATGCAGTTCATTAGACGGAAGCTATTCAAGGTACCTAGTTCCCTGTGGTGTTTTCCTAGGTATCTAGCTCCCAGAGAATCAAAGGAGTAAACAGTATGAACTCTTTTGTCTGTCACTTATCTACACATATTTTTATGATTGACTTCAAGATAGGTGACATTCAACTGGTGAATCAGATCATTGATCTGACTAGCTCGGTGTCTCACCTGCCAATAATGGCCATCCTTAGGAAAGTTGCCTAGTAGGGCATCACTATAGCTAATGGGAAAATGGCTGACCTTGGATTTTTCCATAGTTTCATATTTATTGCTTGTATGCCTGTACTATATTGTTTTTTCCTCTTTTCTGTATGTGTTTTGCTCCCTCTAGTGGTTGCTTCGATATTTCATTACTGCAATTCTTGTTTATTTATGAGCACTCCAGTTGGGCTCTTAAGTAAATGAGAGATACAGTGTGAAATATTGAAGCAACCATTAGAGGAAGAAAAACATGTGAAGGAAAAAAACTGGTGCAGTATGGGTACCCAAGCAAAGAAATAATGTGTAGAAAATCCCCGTTTGGGCCACCTACTAGGAACCGTGGTGGTGAACCTTTGGCACTCCAGATGTTATGGACTACAATTCCCATCAGCCCCTGCCAGCATGGCCATGTTGACAGGGGCTGATGGGAATTGTAGTCCATAACATCTGGAGTGCCAAAGGTTCTCCACCACTGTACTAGGAGATAGGGATTTTTACAAACTTGTTGAAATTCCTGGGTTTGGCAAAAATTTGTTTTTTTAAAATAACTGAGTGGAAGTGACTTATAATGTGTCTGCTAGAGACTGGAAATATTCCAGAGAAGATATTCCAGCTTAAAGTTAGTAAAAGGGACAGTGTGTGTGCTGCCAGTAGGCGCTAGCTAGGGTGTGACCAGACAGACCAGAGTCCAGGCAGGCAGCAAGCGAGGTGTTGTCAAGACAAGCTGGAGTCAGGGCAGGCTGCAGGCAAAAGCCTAGTCCAAAATAGTCCAGAGTCAGGGCAGGCTGCAGACAAAGGTGTGGTCAAGGCAGTCCAGAGTTAAGGCACAGGCAGGAGATCAGGCAGGCAGGCTGTAAACCACAGGTTAGAGGAAGACTAGGCATGTGGAGCTTACCAGAAAGTACACTTGTTGCACCCAGACAGAGCCAAGAGCCCAAGGCCAGTGTATAAAGTCCTGGCAAATGAGGTTGGGATTCTGCAAGGGCTCCATCCCCCTCGAATGCAGATGCCTCCATCTGGCAAAGCCTTCTGCCATACCTTGCAGCAATGTGAGCACTTCTGCTTTCACTCTGCAGCTGTAGCCTCTTCCTTTGCCTCCTTTGAGCAGCTGGCTCATTACTAGGCTCTTCTGAGATTCTTGAAAGCTTTCCCTGCTGCACACATCAGGCTTTGTTTGAGCTTGCAAGGAAGGGCTTGGAATGGGCTCTGCTGCCCTCATTTTCTCACAAGGAGCCAGCTCTGAGCACACACAGTCTTCAGACTCTATATCCTCAGTGCCCACATGCTGGCTCATGACAGTATGTGGGGAAATAAGCCTGATCAAGCCCCTCAAAGGTCATAGAATTTTGCAGGTGAAATGTGTGTAAAGATTTTCAGATTGTGCCCCCCCCCCCTTCCCCTGCATTCCTTGTGAGTCCCCAGCTTGTTGATTGCTTAATGGAAACTGATTGTCTCTGAAAATGGGGGGTTTTCTTCTTGCTTTTTGACACAGATGATAAAATTAAGCTCTTAACTTCTCAAGTATCTTTGAACTTCTGAACATCCCAGTGAATTCCATAGATTATTTGTGCATTGTTTCTCACACTCGTTGCTAATCACTTGTAGCGTGTGTCCCTAATTTTCTTGGTACTGTGAGAGCACTTTGTGGACTGAGCACTACTAACCCTTAATGAGAAGCTATGTATACATACCTGGAATAATTATTGTATTTTCAATTGTATTTGAAGCAGTAGAATTGAGGAGACTACAAGTTCATGCAAGGAGAATGGCAAGCAGAAGGCATTTATTGTTTCTTGATGCATTTGAGAAGGCTGTTATCACTGTTCCCGGATAGACTCTCTTTGAAAATGGTTCTATTTTTAGATACCTCCCTCCACTTTTAAGCTGGGGCTTTGGGGTGGGGAGGGTTGAGGATAAACCTGCACAGCCAATTTTTTCTTTTCAAAAAAATCTAGTAATGCACTGGTCCAAAGTCTCATCATCTAAAGAACAATAAGCCGGTAAAAAGAATATTGCCAGGACAACAGTATCTAAAAGAAACAGAAGGATTCCACCTTTGTTACCAGAGGAGTACAAGCAAACACACCAAAGCTGGAGGAATTGAGTTCTCAACTTCCATGGCAACGCAGCAGAAGTCGAACAAAGCAGAGGTAGTGGCAGAATGTGCCTATGCAGAGGTTAGCCAATGAATCAGAAGAGGGAAAAGAATATCTCTGGGGAGAATATTTTCAACAGTTGTGTTGAAGGCAGCAGGCGTATATTTCATAATTACTTCTGAATAAGGCAATTTATAGCAATTCCAACTTGGATTTCTTTTTTTTAAATAGGATTTGGAATAGAAAACATATTTTTTCTGGGCTTCAGGGGAAAAGGATGCAAGCTGAGTGAGTGAATCTTTTGTTAGGGAAAGGCAAGCTTTTGAGCAAAACAGAACTCTTCTTGAGATACAAAAGGAAGGTAGCTTAGTCCAAAAGTCAGCCTTCAGTTAGTACCTGTGATGGCTAGGTGGAACTGCCACTAGGAACATACAGGGGACGTTGTTTTCACCTCATTCCTTTCTTGAGATTCCCTGGTAGAGACTGGAAATAGTCCAGAGAAAATATTGCAGCTTGGAGTTAGTAAAAGGGACAGCGTGTGTGCTGCCAGCAGGTGAGGTTCCCAGAAGTGTCTGGGTGGGCATTGTGAGAAACAGGATGGTACACTGAATGGGTGTTTGGTTTGATCCAGAGGAGCTCTTCGTTTTTTTCCCTTCAGCCCTACCTAAGTACAGTGCAGTGAATGAAATAACTGATGTCCTGGATCTGACCAAAGTACCTAATCTAGCATTGTTTCCAATATCTAGATTCCTCTGGGAAACTCATGACCAGGATATGAAGGTTAGAAAAAATTGGGTAACTACTGAAACAAACCCTCTTACAAAATTTGTTCACTTTAATAGAAAAACTTTTGTTAAGAACTAAACGTTTTTAACGTAGTTGTATCATAAAATACAGTGTCAGGTCCTTCTCTTTGTGATGGATTACTCATTCCAACCTTTGCACCTAGTTTGTTAAGATACTTGCTGATTCTTCTTGTCTTGCTCTTCCTTTTTTATTATCATTCTCTTTGTTTGGCTTTTCTTTCATTTCATGTCTTTGGGTCTGTGGATATTTTGTGTTTTACCTTTGTTGGATAGTTGCTTAGCTGCCCTTTCCCACTCTTGGAAAATGGAGGTACAAGTTAGCATCACTGATGCTCAGACACATGTTATCTTCTGTTTCAACACCCTAGCACTTTCCTTTTCTTACTTTCCTTCCATTAGTTTATCACCTTCAATTTCACCCTCTGTTTCCCTTTGACTTCAGCCTCTCAGAATACTTCTCCCTTTCTTGGTCTTTTCAGAGTTCTTACACACCAAGCAAGGCTGTTGACTGAAAAGAAGTCATACGAACCTATCAATTTGCATTTTGGTATAACAATCTACCAATGTGACTAATATATGCAACTTCCTGAAGTATAAATGGAAGGGGAATTGGGATGGGTTTCTTTGATAGGAGTAGCCCATGGCCTCATCTTCATCCTGAGGTTTTCTGAGGCTCAAACACCATAATTTTGGGAGCATGATTCTCTGTAAACCTTGGGAAATTCTAGTAGATTTGACATCAGGGATTGAGAATGGCAGTTTGGAAAGGAAAGGGGGCTCAATAGGGATGTGATACCCTCTGAACAGAGATCAGAAGATATACAGAGTCCATCCTTAAAGGTTACCTTTTTAACTGGAAAGTGATCTCTTTGTTCGAGATTAGGAACAGAACCTGAGCCTGAGATGCTCAGGAAGAATCCCATCAGCTCTGTCAGCATGGCCAATTGGCCATGCTGGTAGGGCTGGGATGGGAATCTGTAGGAAGTTCCTGGAATCTGAGAGCCAGGTTCCCTACCCCTTGTCTCTTAGGAAGGCTGATTTCAGGCCACACCTTGAGGTGGGTGACCCTATTTGGGAGAGGGAGTTGGGGAATAAGCATCCAGAGTCCACGCAGATAAGCAGTCTGATCTGTACAAATTCTCAGTTAATTTGTTTAGTAGATATATAGCTTATTTTTGTACTATTAAGTAAAAATTGCAATAAAGTGGCAGTACAAATGAAGCCTACTAAAAAGCATAAAACCAGGAATTGGTATTAAAAATTAGCAATAAAATCAGCAGTGCAGATGAAAATAAAAATTACAGATAAATTTCTTCTTCAGGGCACCTGTTTCCCACTGCTGCTCCTGTGGCAAGCAGGATAATTTTTTTAAAAATTGCTCTTGGCAATGGCATGACATCACTGATGGGAAAAAACCCAGAAGTGATGCCAGTCCTCTCTAGGAATCGCCAGAAACTCTGTGGATTTACCATACAGTTTATGGTAATTTCTAGAGAGGCATCCCATTGTTGTTACATCACTTGCTGATGGCACCCTTCATGGCCCTGCCCTCTGGGACTCCCAGTGGTTGCCAGCTTGTTTGAACAGTTTTTTCCTGAAGCAGAGAGTATTTGTTATTAATTAATTGGACAGAATGCTACCTGGCTATTTCTTCTTATGTCACTGAAAGGACAGAGCTGGAAACACACACACACACAAACACCCCAACCCTAAGGATCTTGCTCACTCTCCCTCTCTCTCTCATTGAGGAGAAAGTTTTTCTGGAGAAAGGGAATCAACATGAGCAGACAGTGTGTCCTGTGCACAGAGAACAGCATAGTTTGAAAAGGACTCTAAACATTGCTGTAGCTTCTGGAGGTCTCAGCAGCAACAGCAATAGCACCAGAGAGAGCCAGCCAAACTGCAGCAAAGACTGAGTGAGAGATTAAAGAGGGCCTCAGTAAAAGACTCCTATGATCTCTATGGTTCCTGCTTTTAAGTTGGGTTGCCTAATTTTGGATTCTGTTTATGTGTGTCCTATTTTAATTTTCCATCCCTCCTTGTTGAATAAATCCTATTTGTTTTTTAAGTTAGACTTGTGAAGGGTAAAAAGTGATTATAGGATCTGTGGGGTTGTCTCATATTTTCTTTTGTTTTGCTTACTGGCGCTGCTGCCCTTTGATAGGACCAGTGAAAGCCAGTGGGCTGAAGGCTCTGCTATTTCACCTTCTTTCACTTCCTTTCCAGTAACCAACCTAGATTCTATAATTTCTACCCTCTGCTGGGATTGTTGGAAAAAACTGGGATTACATGTTGTTCTCATTACTTCAGTGGAGGACCTTTGGGTATTACTGAGGCCAAGTCCCTTGCAGCTGTGGCCCTAGATTGGCTGCTTGGCCAATCTTGACCAGCACCATGTGCTGCCTTCCTTTCATAGAACTAGCAGATTAGGGACAGGAAGACAACTAAAGTTTTAAGATTGCCAATGAGAAGGCTCATCCAGGATGCTGATACTTCATTCTGTTTCTTTTCAAGGAGTCACCATGCTCCCATTGTTCTAATCATTCTTTTAATCAGATTCAAGATGCATAATGGTAGATTAGCCCTTATACTTTTCTTTGTTCCAACAGCAGTGGATCTTTGGAGTACCTTCTTTCTGTTTTACAAGAGAACCAGGGACTCGTAACTTCCTCGCTTAATGTCAGAACACCACTTAGAAGCTGATTGAATAGTTGTTCTTGCAATATGGCTGCTTGCCGGGACAGCTTGGGTGATGGCCAACCTATTCAGGCACATCATTTGTACATAAGAAAGATGGTGTAGGCTGGCTGTAATCTTAAATGATGACTGAGTCCTGTGCCAGCTAGGCTAAGGATTTATGCCTGGGGAAAGCTGCAAGAAGCAGAGTATTGAAGCAGAAAGCAAGTTAAAGTATGGCTGGCATGCTGATCAATTGACCCATCAGATATTGTCAATTAACCCCCTGTTACTCGACTGTGGTTAAATATTCCCAGAAGCCACACATTATTTGGTGTAGGAGGCAGCTTACTTTTCTTGTATTTCATTCAGATAGGATGTGTTAGGAAGGGCAGGCTGTAGACCTGTTTGTCCCCTGGATCTGCAACAACCAGGGACATGCCTAAGTGGCATGACTTCTCTTGATTGGTTGTTTGCTATCATCACCAGCATCTTCAGACTCTACCAGCTGACCTGCTGCCTAGTGATCATAACATCCTTTAAAAACTGGCTTATTCAATAACTGTTGTTAGTTACTTGGCTTTATTTCATTTTCTTTTTAAATTTTTAAAGTGAAAGCTAACTCTTGTGTTACAGGACAAAAATTAGAGTGAAGAACTGCTGAGTGAGTTGTTCATATTTATAGAAACATCTCCTATTATTAATTAGTTACAAGCATATAACTAAATATATGGCAGAGGGTTGGATTTGATGGCCTTGGTTGTCTCTTCCAACGTGATTCTTCTGTACTTTTACAATAACGTTAATGCTTTTAACCAGCATTTGACTGGTCAGCTGCCTGCCCTTAAACTCCAGTCGGTGTCTGAGCAACAGTGCTTGGCAACTGAGAAATGGGATGGTCACTGTTGGATTGGTCAGTTTATTTATGACTACTGATAATGGAAACCCCATGTTACAGGACACTGGGCAAACTTCAGTGCTTTAGAAAGTTCCCCTAGACAGCCACGCACACACACACAAATCTAGCAGGGAACCTATAAGGAGATAAGTCACATATTCAGGTGAAGAAATTATGTTCCTTTTTAGCAGGGGAAAATACTTCAGCTTAAATATGAAATCATAGGAGAATGTCCAAGCAGGTCTACTCAGAAGAAAGTCCATTTTATTTCATGGACCAGTCTCTCAGAAAAGTGGGAGAATTACAGAGTAAATCTCTGGTGTACTAATGGTTCTTTCTCATATACCTCTCCTTTGAATCCAGAGTAACATTCTCCTACAGGTTGATGCTTAATTTATGTATATCCCAAGTTTGTGGGCTGACTGTGATTTATTGACCCACAGCAAGAGACTTTCCATGGCTGGGTCAAAATGAAAAAGGCTGCAGTTCTCTCTCACAGCAGGAATTCATACTGACATGATGATGAATATAACTTTTTGTGAGTTTCATTACAAAGATAATTTAGACTTGATATTGCTTCACTGCTTGCATTGCTGACTTAATCAGATATATTTTACTGCTGAACAATGAAATTCCTCTGAAACACCCCCCCCCCCCAATACACTGTCATATTTATTTAATTGATAAACTTTTTCCATTTGGGAGCAGAACTGTGTGCTATCCATAGGTGGAAACTAGTTGCTTGACTGCCCCCAAACAGCAAATTTCAATGCCTAGTTTCCTAAATGTTGTTTTACTCACACTTCAAATAATGCACCTGGATGTTTTAGCAAGTTTATTTAAAATACCTGTATTTATCAGAAAGGAAGATGGCCCTGAACATAAGATGACTAAGGTTATACATAGACAATTTTTTTGTAACAATATATAACTGTAACTTCATTTTCTTGAAGGAACATATGGAGAAAAATCATGTTCTTTTCTGTCTAATCCCATCACAGGTAAAGGGAATTCCTATACTATTTCCCACCAAAAGATGACAGGAGATTTATTTATTTATTAATCTATCATTTCCTCCTGACCTTTTTTTTTATTCTTTAGAGTGCTCTTTTGAATTCCCTCTGGGTCCTGACTGGTGCATAAGCCTCTAGTTCCCCTGTCCCCTTTTCTAAGGGTACTAGGACCCAAGGGGAGCATTCTAGATGAGAGAAGGTCCAGGAAATGGAGGATTAATTCACAGATCTGTCATCTTTCGATGAGAAAGAGTAGAGTATTCTATGGATACCTTCTTTGGAGTAAGCCCCACTGAGTAAGCTTGAGTAAGATTCTGATAAGACTTGCTTTGATTGTGCTATAATTGTACTGGTTGTATTCATTGTCTGTCAATAACTGTATTACTCCAACACAGCCATAGCAAACAATATAAAACAAAAAGGCATTACAATGTCTGTACAAACTATCACATATTTTGACCAATGAGTAATAATATAAATTACCATACCCCTGATTGCTGGGGTGTGTTGTGTGTGTGACAGAGAGATAATTTTTTACAGTCTGATAATTTTACAGAGAGATAATTTTTTACAGTCTGGCTTATAGTGGCTTCTTTTTATTTGAGGTGGTCAGTCATTCTGCCTATTACATGGAGATGTAATAACCCAAACACATGTAATAAAACCAAGGAAGCACTACAACACCACCTGTAAGTTTCTAGGCTCCTCAGTAGTTATTGGCAGATAATGTTAGCGGTAGTATAGGAAACTATGAAAACTTGTTCTATATTTGGTGTCCCTTTAGGGGAACTAAGAGGGAAAGGAAAATCCCAAAGTGGCAGAGACGGGTTTGATGCCGAAAGTGCAAGCACATTTGAACTAACAGATCCGGATCATATAATAATAGATTTAGGGCCTCCAAGGCCAAATTCCTCATTCTGAATTGCCTAGGTCTCAAACAGACTCTTACACAAACTACATCAAAATAAAACATCAAGAGTCAATAAAGCGCGAACTGGGAGCAACTACTATATGCCATCCCATCCAATAATACAAAAAATAATTTCACCCTGGCACTTAACAAATAGGTGCATGTGTCAAAATCTCCCAATAGCCAGCCACATCACTCACCTTCCATTATGGCAGAAACATCACCTTGGAATTTTTTCTGACCACTCAAGAGATTGACCGGCTCTAGCATGAGCTCCAGCTTCTAGGATCGCCGCCTTGAATGGGCCCCAGTTAACACAGGCAAGAGGTTATTGAATTAATTCACTAACTAAAGTCTGGGAAAGCAGCTGGCCCCTGATATCATTGTAGCAGAGATGTTAAAAACTGATCCAGACTGGTGGGCTCCAGTGGCTTGCCCCCATTATTTACATGTATCAACGTAAATCTTTAATGATTCCCATAATGGCTAAAGGCCATCATTGTACCCTCTATAAAAAAAGGAGACCCCTAGTAACCTCTAATTATAGGTCATCAGCCTTTTATCTATTGTAGGCAAATTGTATGCTAATTTATCTACTGAAAAATTTTAAAGAGCTTTGGACAGACAAACATCAGCTACTCGCCCAGAGCAAATCGGTTTCCGCAGGTAATTCTATTCTAGATCACTGTCTAATTTTCCAACATCTTGCAAGCAACACGTAGGGCACAAGAAAAGCAAGTCTTTATGCTGCTTTCTCTGGATTTGGAAGGGCGCCTTTGACTCGGGTAGATAGGGAACTTTATGTAGCATAAATTTAAAACCCTAAATATGGAACAGACTTTTAGCTCTAATTAAAGCTGCTCCACAATTTAATACAATAACTTGCCAAATAAGAACTTCAAGAGATGGCACTGCTAACAGAAACTCAACCGCATAGTTAAGCCAATAAAGAGGTTGCAGTTCAAGGTTGCCCACTGGCACCCAGTCTCATTTTGTCACATTTCTCCATGACTCCCCTGCAAACCTTAACTAAAATTCAATGGGCCATCTGCCACTTTAGGTTCACTACATATATCTACCCTGCTTCTATGCAGATCGATTAACTGTTCTCTTGTTTCATACTCCTAAGTAGGGCTTAAAACGCCCTACTAAAACTGCAGTGCAGAATAATTGTCATGTACTAGCTTCGACGCTTTAACTACGCATAAGTCCAAAGTCATGATCTTTGCAAAATTTAGGTGTAGATGTAGCTGGAAAGTGAACAACCATGGTTCCTAGAGCAAGTAAGTCAGTTTTAGATATCTAGGGCTCCTATTCAGTTGAGCAAATCCTATCTTGGGTCCCTACAGCAAACAAGCAGAGAACAAAGCTAAGGTGAAATGCTGCAGCATTCCTCCGATTTTTTTCTACTCTAAAGGACACTAATTTGTCCCCTCGCTTGCACTGAAAATCTTCAATGCAAAAGAGATAATCCCTCAGCTATTGCCATAGGATTCCAATATGGGATCCCCCCCAAATTAAATTCACCTTCTGAGTCAGTACAGGGATACTTTTTGCAAGAATTTTAGGGTCACTGCCAAGGTGTGTCCCATTTGGACACCCTACGCAGAGAAACTGGACAAAGAAAATGGAACTGATGGCAGTGGACAAGAGTATTTAAGTACTGGACCCAAATTCACTTTGAGCCCAGACCTAATAGTTTTATACATCAACTCTTACCAGAATCTACATCTGTGAAATGGTTGGCATGACATAGATAAGGAAACTTAACAACAATGGCTTAACAGCTAGACCAGTTCCAAACTATAGTCTCAAGCCATCAGAATTCATAATGAAATTAAATCTGTTTTAGTTGAACGAGAGAAACTAGAGAATGCTTGCAGGAGGGGGGGGAAAAGTTTCGCCCTACAGGCCTTGGGAATTATCCCATCAGATTACTGTGCCAACTATCTGTACATTCTGTGCAATCCCAAACAACGCAGAGTGTACACTTTGGCTCTGTTTTTAATTGCCTTTCCCACTCTAACGCTTTCATGACTCTTGGCAGGTATAATAACACTCCATATGAGAACAGTTTATGTCAATGTAACATGCATGCCAAGGTTGAGGACGGTTCTCAACATGTACCATTGGAATTCCTTCCGTCCAATACACGAAGCCGCTAGCCCATACATCTGTCCATTGGTAGAGCTCCAAACGTTGTCAGGGTTACCATCTGTGATGAACTCTCTACTCCTAACGGTCCTGTGGATCTTGTAAGTGTGAGAATGTTGCAAGTTTCTTTGAGGCACCTATCGGTCAGCGCAATCATTGCCTACATAGTAGTAATGGTTAAATTAATTTTATAAAAGTGTATGCTTCATAAGGCGGGTTGTGAATGTTCAACATTGTTTTAATGTATTTAATGTTTTAATGTATTTTAATGTTTTAATATCTCAGTTAGTAGATAAATGCCCCTTTTCTACTAACTCTGTAATTTATAATGCCAATAAAGGTTTTGGAATTGGAATTGAATATCATCATCATCATCATCATCATCATCATCATCATCAATAATATTAATATTAATATTAATATTTAATATACCGCCCTATCCTCGAAAGGCTTTGGGCGGTGTACAACATAAAACATCATGCATAAAAACATCATGGATACATCATCACTAGAGGAGCGAATAAATGATTATAATTAATATCCAAGCTCCATTACTATAAAATTAATCCCATTTAAAACAGTGGTTATTTCCTAAATATAGGCAATTCCCAACAAAACTCCCTTAATACTTAAACTTAAACTTAACTCCTCCCCAGAAAAGGAATGGGAAGCATGGGGTCCCAAATGAGGTTAAGGGACCCATACGTAGCAGAGAGGAGGGGACAGGGGCACACTCCAGTGGCTGGGCCCTTCCCAAAGGCCTCGTGGAACAACTCCCTCAGCCTTTACAGGTCTGTATGGAACAAAATCACTAAGAAACCCAAGAGGGCCTAGGATATTGGAGGGGAGAGTGTTCCACCAGGCTATTGTGTTGTGCAGGTGGAGCCAGATCTGGTTGTGCAAAGTAGGAGCACATTAGAGGGCTGGCTTTGTGAGAAGCACTGGGATCTCTGTGGGGCTTGCTACTGTGTATTTTGAATAGGGTTTCTAATAGGGGAGTTGAGCTTGGGAGTTCAATGAAGGAGGCCAAGGGAAAGTAGGAGATAGCCCCTCTAGTCTGAGTTTCCTGATAAAGGACATATAATCTGCACATCAGTAAGGAGTGTGGTGTGCTGCTGAATCCTTCCTGCTATGGAAATTCAGGTAAGCATCATATTTCTTTCTAAAATACCCTTACATGACTAAACCAGTTATGAAAGTAGAAAGCCAGAAGAAAGCCAGTGATATCTAATGTGCTGCAGGGAGTACCATGTGTATGGTTTTCCACCCATTGGGCAGAAATCATGGGTGTGTGCTTGATGCATGAAGACCTTCAGTGACTTACCAGAACAGTCTCACTCCTGTGCTATAGCTGCATCACTTTATTCGTACCAGCATTGAACTTCATTTGCCACATTGTTGCCTACTCACCCAATTTGTGGAGATCCTCCTGGAGCTCTTCACAGTTGGCTTTGGTTTTCACCATCCTGAAGAGTTCTGTGTCCCCTGCAAACTTGGTCACTATACTACTCACCCATAATTGCAGATCACTTATGAACGAATTAAATATTACTGACTCTCCAACATGGATCCTTGTGGGATCCTACTGCTTACTTCCCTTCATTGTAAGGGCTGCCCATTTTTTCATAATTTTTCTTCCTGCCATTTAATTTATTTTTAATCCATGAGAAGCTGTCCTCTTCATCCATGACTGCTGAGTTTACTCAGGAGTCTTCGGGGAGGTACCTTGACAAAAAGCCCTTTGAAAGGCCAAATATGGGTTGAGGATGAAGGAGGTTCTAAAAGATGATGTTATGTGACAGGACCTGCTGTCACAAGTCCAGCAACAGCCAGAGGCACCAAGCTAACTAGCTAGCTGGAAGAGATTGGATGGAGTGTCTGTGTGCTAAGGTGGCCAGCCCCCAGAGAAGTCCTGGAATTGCAACTCATCTCCAGACTACAGAGATCAATTCTTCTGGAAAAAAAATGGTAACTTCAGAGAGTCAATACAGTGGCATCACATCCTGGCTGAGCTCACTGATGTCAGGACCACAACTCCCAGCAGCCCTCAGTTCCTGCCATTTCAACTGGAGAAGCGGGAATTGGTACAAGGGGCTGCAGCCAATAGGAACCACTGTGTTCCGAAGGCACCAATGTGACAAGAAGGCCAGGGGGACAAGAGAAAGCTGATTGGTTCTTGTTTGTCTTAGACCTAGAAATAAATACTGGAACTGAGGACAAGAATCCTCAGTTCCAGCACCTTGTAGCTAGGGCAACATATAAATCAATAAAGTTCGTTCCTTTTTATTAAGTCGACTTTGTTTGAGCGTGTTCAGCCTTACAACTCCCCTCATCAGAGTCTGTCTCTACAGGCTCCATCCAAAGATGTGCAAGTATGGTGGCTGAAGGGGGGGGGGGTCCTTTCCCTCTTGGTGATGCCTATTAACACATAATCAGGATAATCGAGTGTCAGAACAAATCTTTTATTGTAAACTCAAAAAGAGACAAGAGATAAGTAAATAAATAATCGATATATAGTGTGGCAGTGACAACACAGGTGTTCAATTTACAGCCCAATTACAAAAAAGATCAATAAATTGTGATCAACAGCAAAAAACTAAATATTTCATCTCTCAAACATACTCATTCAGTTGCTTTGAATCGTTTTGCTGTTTGCCAGACTTTATGTAGCAAGGATGTAATGTTTAAGCAGTTAGTGCTGAAGTTGTATAGTGACAGTTTCAAATCAATAAATTATTTGGGGTAACACAACCAATTAGTATGCACTCTTTAATTGAGAAAGTATCTAACTAATAAATAGAACTTTATATTTTAAGTCAATGCTTGAAGTCACTATTTTTTCTTGGTGAAAAATCTCTTTGTTTTAAATCAACCCACCCTGTTTTTTTATATAAAGCATGGCTTATGTAGCCCACTCTGTAAAAGGGTCTTCCATTGGCTGTTGTTATCCTTAAATCATACTAAGGTCAGGATTGCCTATTTTGACAACAGGTCTCTAAGTTCTCTGGCAGAAGTCTTTCACATCCCCTTCTCCTTAGCCCTTTTAACTGGAGATACCAGAGATAGAACTTGGGGCCTTCTGAATGCAAACCAGATGGACTGAGCCTATGTTAGATGCTCTGCATAATAACAGTTTAAAGAAAAACGTACCCCAACACATTTGCAATCTAAAATTTGACACAGTTACAAAGTCAGCTGTGCTGTATCATAAATAGTTAAAGAATCCTGTCAACCAATAAAATTGCATTCTTATTGTTTTGCTCTGGTTGACCCAGCAGGGGGACATAAATACACCTCCCCCCTTTTCTATGCTTTGTCCTCAAGTCTGCAGGCACGTAGCCTGTTTTGGCTGAACTAAAGGTTAAGTTAGCTGGAGGAGGTGATAGAGAAGGGGACAGGGTTTGGCATCAACAAGTGGTTGTGAAGGGATGCCAAGCTGCCTAGCGGTAAACAATATGCCTCATTGGCTGGCCATTTAGTGTTGAGATTAGGGATTTGTGTAGCGAAGCCTCCCTCCTCCCTGCCATGGGCTGCCTGCTGTATATCCTTTTCTGCCAAATAAGCAATTGCTGCAGGACCCAGCGGCTGAGCTAAGCATGTCTTTTGGGAAGCTTCCTACAGAGGGTGAAGTGCTTGTCCTGGAGATATGGATGTACTTCTCTGGTTCTTGGCCGTTCTTGCATGTCACTGGGAAACTGCTTGAGGAGACGGCAGCTGGCCAGACTTCTTTCTGACCACGGCTTGATGACAAACGGGATACTGCTTCTTTGACAGTATACGGGGCAAATATACTGGTTTTTCCACTCATGCCAACACTTTTCTCAAATGTAGAGACTGATTTTTTGCCTTTTTTTTGAAAAGCCATTTAAAGGCAAAAACAAGGTTTTTAATCATGAAAGAAAAGATAGCACAAATCCTGAGGTCCATAACTTTCCAATTTCCAGACCTCAGAGAGCTGCTAATGGGCTACCAAAAATGTGTTCAGTAAATAACTAAACTCTCCTGACAGCTTGAAGCACATTTTTAGTGTAGAACCTGGTTTTCCAGATAAATTCAGGGATTATACTCTTCATCAGTTTCACCATCATGGCCAATTGGCCAGTGCTGGTAGGGCCAGCTGATGGGAATCTCTGTAGTTCCTGAACATCTGGAGAGCCAGCTAGTGTTCCCTACTCCCCTTGCTCTAGTGTGTGTGTGGGTGTGTGGGGGTGGGTGGGTGGGGGGTTGCTGTTATAATTCAGCATGACTCACTGTTGCAGCCCAGCCTCTCTGTTTTGGGTGTAATTGGATAATTCAGTTCCTCCCTATGGCATAAGAGGAAGCAAGCGCTGGATTTAAACTCCCCCCCTTTCCTGTGGGCAAGGGAGCCCCTCAAAGGGGCTTACAATCTCCTCTTTCCTTCCTTCCCAACAAACACCCTGGGTGAGGTAGGTGGTGGGCTGAGGGAGCTCAGAAGAACTGTGACTCAGCTCCAAGGTCACCTAACTGGCATGTGTACAAGGAGTGTACAGGCTAATCTGAATTCCCCAGATAAGCCTTCATGGCTCAGGCGGCAGAGCGGGGAATCAAACGTGGTTCCTCCAGATTAGAGTACACCTTCTCTTAACTCCTATGCCATTCTCTGAAGAAGCTGTCTGCTGTGACACTGCCTGAGTTGTTGCCCTGATATTGCCTCCTTGCCATCAGGAGGCATGTTCAGGGTTGCTCATAAAACATGGGCCTTGAGGGTAGACATTTCTTAGTTTTTCACACACTACAGACTGGGTCAACCAGAGCAAAACATGCAGGAAGTGTATTTCAGCCACCTAGGAAACCCAGGAAACTATTTTGGCTTGTGACTTTTTGAGCATATGTAAAAGCACAATGCTTATACAGTACAATTAAATAGAGAGGCTCAGTTTTTTTAAAGGATCATCCTTAGGGGAAAGGATCTGACTTTCTAAAGTGCTATCAAGGCTGAGTTTTCATCCAGAAAAAATTCTGCTTTCAATTTCCTGTTCATTAAAAAAAATGGCTTCAGATTGCTTGCTGGTGACAGGAATTAGAGTGTTTATAATACGATGGGGAATTGTTTCACAATGTTATTAATTTAGCCTTTCTCTGCTGTCAACTTTGTGTCAAAAAATGTAGAAGAGAGACGGTTGTATATTCCTCTACCCCCTCAACCAGATCTTATATAGCATTCTTAAATAAATAACAGTAGTCATTTGGGAGACATCAATATCAACCTTGCATGTCATCTCTCTCCTACCTTCTATTTTCTTACCTTCTCCTGAGAATCAGTAGATAGTGGCCCTTTCTCTGTGGAGGTGCCTCCTGATGTTAGTGCTTCCTTTGAGATTATCTAGCTCTTCTGGCAGCTTGGAAGTCATTAATTTATAAGGGTGCCATAAGTTGAAAGCTAGTTGGCAACACTTAACACACACTCACAAAATCTTTTGGCCAGGCTTTTGGTTGATCCCCCCCCCCCCCCCCCCCCACACACACAGCAATCCTCTCTTACCCCATGAGTCTGTGTTTGGTATGACTATAACTACATCTGGTATTGTGCCTGTTGGGTTTTTGATTATTTGTAATCATGGTTTGTGTATATGACTACTGTAGATGGTTTTACTGCCTGGTATTTTTGTTACTAGCAGCCCAAACTGCGCAGCGTAGCTCAAACTTGTGATAACTTGGAAGTGAGTCAGAGTTGGCCATGATTAGCATTGATTAGAAGTCTACCAAGGAAGACCAGACTTACTGTGCAGAGCCAGGCAATGGCAAACCATCTCTGCTCCTCTCTTGCCTTGAAAATCTCATGAGGGGTTGCCTTAATGTTGGTTGAGATTTGGCTGCACATTATTATTTTGTTTAATATCACAGCTGCCAGTTCTTGGGCTGGTTGTTAGCCTTTCATTACAATTCGAGCCTCACCCAGAGCCCTAGGATTCTGGGTTATAATGTATCATCATAGTGTTCATGCAGATCCCAACAGGACTGCCTTTTGAATTTGACTGATATAGATTTTGTTGATTTGAAGATGTTTCAAGTGCCCCGCTAGTATTTTCAGAATGGTGCCCAGGGTGCCGATTACCCCTGGGATAACCTCATCCGGTTTGTGCCATAGTTGCTGTATTTTGATTTTCAAATCGTGGTATTTAGTGACCTTCTCATGTTCTTTTTCAATGACCCTGCTGTCACCAGATACTGCTGTGTTGATGATGGCCACTTTCTTGTCCTTGATCACTGTGATGTCCAGTGTATTATGTGCCAACATTTTGTCCATTTGGATTCTAAAGGCTCCACAGAAAAGGCCCTAAAGTCCCTCAAGATCTTTACCTTCTCATTTTCTATTACTTTCTCTGGACCATATTCCCACCAGTTTTTAGCTGTCCTAATGTAATTCTTGCATGTAATTCTTCTAGTGGATCATCTTGGCCACTGAGTTGTGCCTCTGTTTGTACTCAGTCTGGGATATCTTTTTGCAGCAGCTGAGTACAGTTTTGTCAGCTTCCTTGTGCAATCTTCACTTTGCATTATCTGAGGATTTTTTGATTCTGGCCTGGATCGTATTTGTCCCAATGGCCTGCTCTTGAGCAGCTAAAATCAGTGATTGTTTCCCTTTTCAGAGTTCCACTTGTTCAATTCAATTCAATTCAATTCAACCTTTAATGGCATATAAAATTGCAAATATATTTACAAGAGTTCCACTTGTTAACCACAGCCAGGTCTCTCTTCATTTCTTTCCACCCTTAACCTTTGATCTTCTCCCAGAAATGTTCGGTTTTCGTGCAATGCCTTGTTGTGCCAGCTGCCAGACCCCATTTTAATTGCATTTTTTCTTTACTCCTGTCTGGTTTTTTAGGCATTGTTATGATTATGCTGATTTTGACTAGTTTTAGTGAATTTTTTTAATAAGCTGGAAGCCACTTCAGGATTCTGCAGTATTTACCGTGTGGGACAGAAATATTTCAATACAAAAATATGGATCCCTTCACAGCCAGCATTTTATTTTAACCAGTGCTAGTTACTTTAGGACACTGTTATTCAAACTATGTTCCAAAGAACCTGGGAAATATTACCATTCCCACCACTTCAGTCAGATTGCACTATTATTTGGTACATTTTGTAGTACAAGTTCGTTTACACCAGGCACTACTGAGGGTTAAGGAGTCTAACTAGCAGTCTGAATGGTCAGAAAGTATGTCTTAGGTCATGCTCTATAACTCTCTGTAAAACTGGCTGCTGGTGGTGGAGGTTTCAGATTAGTTGCCAAGAGCATTTGTCAGCAGACAAGGCAGTGTGAACAGTGTTTCCTCCAGGAAGAATTAGAAACCCATTACTTTAGAGTTTATTGCTAAAAATAGTAATGATACTTTTAATAGGCTCTGTTATTAGTGTGGTTTAAGGGTGTAAAAGCATGCAAAAGAGATACTGGGGCAGAAGGACCTGCATTTGAAAGAAAAAAGAAAGAAACAGCCTTCACAACAGGCTGTTTTCTAAAAAAAATTGCTGTTGGCTGCAGTCTGCGTGTGGACTTCCTGGCACCAGGGCTGAGCTGTGAAGATGGAGAGGTCTAAGGATACAAAAAATGTGGGGCCAAGTTGCTCTGCTGAGACTATTCACCTGATGCATTTTTATTGATTGATTAAATGGATGGATTAATTTGTAATCTGCCTTTCTCTTTGAGGCTCAAAGCAGATTACATGATGTAAGATAATGCAGGTGCAACAGACACCCCCCCCCCCCATATGTTCTTATCTTCTTCAGGCAGAGAACCACTCACTGAATTAGCCGAGTAATAGAATCCCAGTGTTTCCAGATAAATTAGAATTATAATTCCCATCAGCCTCTGTCAGCATGGCCAATTGGCCATGCTGGTAGGGGCTGATGGGAATTGTAGTTCCTGAACATCTGGAGAGCCGCAGGTTCCCTACCCCTGCTCTATAAGTTTTTTCCTACATTTTCCCCTTCAGGGATTGAGGTGCTTCATAAAATGGTAGCATTTGGTTGAAAGCCCTGTAACATACCCAGAAGGTAAAGAAGTTTATTCTTTTCCAGGCACACCCCTCAATAAGGCACTCTAACATGAATACTTGAGGCAGATTTAAAACTTAAACAGATTATAGATTTATTAATAGATAGAGGGGATGGTAAAGGGTGGAATAATAACTTGGAGATGGATTTGGATGAGGCAAATAAGGCGGGAGGTAGGAGACATGCACACACACACACACACACACTCTATAGACAAAAGTTTGGCAGAGAGATTCACAGTTTTATTTCTCAGCACAGCACTTAGTAAGATTGTTCAGTTTCAGTTCAGCTTAGATGTTATATATAGTTTCTTAGATTTTTGTAGTCTTTTTTACTTTTCTTATTTTAAGGACATTGCAGGAAATGCTCATGGGAAAGAAGAGATAACTGTAACTTACAGGACCCAAATTAAATTAAATCCATCATGAGTTCTGTGATTGTTCTGATGTGCAGTGGTTTTGATTCCATGGGTCCAAAGAATTCTACCCACATAGCTGAATTTTCCCATCTCTTCCTGCTTAAAGCAGTTCCCAGTGTTAAGCATTTGGGCTGCTGCAGGAGATAGGAGGCAGGAAAATTGAGCTCCCTGAGTGCAAATCTTTATGCTCGCAGAAATTTTCTCACACTTTTCATGAAGTGTTTTTTATTTTGGAGTGCATCAGGTGGCAACCTTACCAGTGTGTAGGAAATCTTGCTACAGGCAAATGAAACTTTTCAAGAGAGGTCATAGTAACACATGCAAAGAACCTGTAGCTGGATCATTAGACCCTTTTGCTCAAGTTGCAGCAAAATCTAACAAGATCCATTTGATGCATTTACTCCTATTGATTTCTGTGCAATGATCATTGATCAAAGCTACATATACAGTTTCACTGTCATACCTTGCATAAAAGTCAGATTAGCAGGAGGCTAAACACTGGCCAGCAATTGCTACAGCAACCCAGCTTTAAAAGGAAATATTAGGTTTGGGCTGCACATTACAATTTGCATTTTGTGTGTGTTCCTAAAACCCATGTGAGTAAGGATCTGATTCAACATGTGCATATTTTAAAATGTGAAAAAATATGCCAGTGTGAAAAAAATATGCCAGTGTGCTCTTCATGTTTGATCATTGTGCACAACTTCCTCTGAGAAGCCACTTTAGGTTCTGGTTTTGTTTGAAATTCTATTTTTATCATTTTTATGTTCTACACCACCTTAACCATTCTTTAAATAAAATGAGCATATTTAGAGCTGGACTTCAAAATTGACCATGCATGGCTCCTTTTGTAACTTTGCTTTCTGAGACAAGCAATAACCTCTGCTGGCATATAGACACTGGTGTACTCCAATGAAGAGGTTGTTTGCCTTAGATCTAAGGTTGTGATTCATAATGCACACCGAAGGCCTGCGATTTTTCTGCTATTTTGAAAGAGGCCTTTTTTCTTGCTTGAAGGAAATTCATTTCTTTATACATTTATTTCTGCTGTGACTTTTGGAGGAGCAGGGTGGGTAACAAAGGCTTTTGACATATGCATATCAAAACATCTGCACTGAAACTGAACAGATGTTTCAGATTAATAAAGGAGGATTAATAAAAGGAGGAGAAAAGACTGTAAGAAAGAAGTAGGAAACCTGAGATACTTTTTCTTCCCTTTCAAGCCTGTCCTTCTATACTGGATCCCCTGATCTTTGTTCAAGACAAGTTGCAAACCTTCAAGGAATTGTGGAGGTTGGGGTGAGGGTGGAGAATTGATTCTGAACAGACCTACACTGTAATGAAAAACTGCTGAGTTCCGGGGCTGGCCAGATAGCTTCCTGTGCATTTAATCCTGATCTTCAAATATTTACCACTGTGGCACAATTGGGTCTAACTTTGGTGCCTTTAACTTTTGGTCAAACAGCACTTGATAATTTTCCATGGGATGCATCTGGGTTCTCTGACCTGACTTCCAGTCAATCATGTGTCAACTGAAAGTTCCATTCTGGAAATTTGGTTCACAAATATAGAAGGGCCCAATTTAGGGTAACAATCACAGCCCATGAGAAGCACTTCCTGTCCCTAAAAATGTGAAACTGCTTCATTGATGTATTCTATTATCTTGCTTTCACATGAAAAACTCAAACAAAACTCTCAGAAAACTTACGTTGTGAAGGTAATTCCCCTGATCCCACTGTAACTCCACTTAAGATGTATTTTGCATATGACTAAAATTTGGAAGGCTCTGTGTCTCAGTGATGGAGGATCTGGTTTGCATGCAGAAGGTCCCAGTTTCAATCTCATCTTTAAATGACACTCTTCCTCCAGCTGTTCCGGCTTTGCAGGATCTTGGTGATTTCCGCAGGGCCTGCAAGACGGAGTTGTTCCGCCGGGCTTTTGGAGTGTCCAGCCGCTGAAAGTGCCCCCCTCTTCCTTTTTTATGGAATTAGGGTCCATTACCATCTGTTGGACCCACCCTTTCTTTTCTCCTCTCAGGAGGGTTTAAGAGGGATATTGAGGGCATTGTTATGTTATGTATTAATTGCTGCATTTTAATTTATATTATTTAGAGATTAACTTATATTTGATTTTATGTTTATCTGTATTTGAATGTTATGTTGTTCACTGCCCAGAGCCCTTCGGGGATTGAGTGGTATATAAGTTGAAAAAATAAATAAATAAATAAATAAAAGATCACACAATTCTAGATGAGAGAGTAGACAATACTGATCTTGACAGTTTCATGAGTTAGAATTTGAAAGCAACTCCATTGAAAGCAATAGTGTGGATAAACAGCATCCACACGCAGATGTGCATTTCATTTATTCCTTTATATTGTATTTACTTCATTTATTCCCCGCCTTCCCTCACAATGGGGTCCCAAAATAACAACTATTTTACATTCACAGCAATCTTGTCAGAGAGGTCAGGTTAAGAGATGTGACTGGCCTAAGGTCACCCAGCAGGCTTCCATGGCAGAATGAGGATTTCACACCTGGGCCTAAGATCCTAAGCACAACACCACACTGACATTGTGATGACCATTAGAATGTATATCTGGTTTAGGCCATCAGTTCCTGGTTCAGTGGGTCATGCATACCTGGTGCCTTTTAATCTCAGCTGGACTGCATCATCAGTTGGCCTGTACAGGACAAATAGATCCAAGCCAAGGAAGGAGAAACTGAACCTTCACTAGCCTTCCAAACTAAATTTCAGCAATGATACCTTGGGGATGGGGCGGTATAAAAATCCAAAGAATAAATAAATAAAATAAATACATCAGGGAATAATGAGGACCATTTGTGGCTCCATCAACATTTGGCATTTCTGTATTATAACGCTACAGTGAACTATGACTGATTTTATTTCTTAAAAACAAAAGTGTGGAACTGAGATCCAGACAGTACATGATGTCAAGGACCAGTGATCAGAATCTACCAAGTGTAATATAGCCATAGAAAGTGATTGTAGGAGCAGGAAATTGGGTCAAACAATATGAATTGGGGTTGTATTGATGAGAAGAAGGGTAACTCTTCTTTCTGCAGAAGTGTCGTTTCGCTGATTGAAAATTGCTACCTCAGTCTGCTGTTAGCTCCCATAGGAAAATAATTCAGGTAATTCTGGATCTGGGAGGGAGGGAATATTTCCAGTTAGAAAACTAGTATAGAGGAAAAGAGTTAAATCCCCCCTTCAGTAGCTTCATGGTCCTCCTGACCCATATCTCTTCCCTCCCCTGGCTGATAGTTTTTGCAGCTAAATTACATGTCAGGGATGCTATGATGGTTGCCAACTCTAAGATGTCTGGAGATTTGGGAATAGAGCCTGGGAAGGGTTTTGTATACATTGAGATTCTCACCTTTTATGTAGGTTTTGATTCTTGGGTTTTACATAGGTTCCAATTTTTGAGCTTTACTTCAGTTGGGCTTAGAACTAGCCAGCAACAACGGTTCTGTGGGGGAGATTCTCAGGTTGCACATTTTTAAATGCCCCCCTTGCCCCATCTATAGGAAACAATGATGGATGGCTGATTCATCTTGTCCAGGTTCCCATAAAACTGGAACTCTTCGTACAGTTGGGTTGAAATGTGGGGGCTATTTAAAGGACAGCTCCCCTACAGTTTTGGTGCCAGTATCTTTAAAAACACTTCCTAGCCCTCTCAAAAGAAACCCCCTCAAAGAAACCCCCATTTTGTATGATACTCTATCCTGAATTTCTCTCTAATGGTTAATATGAGATTGTGTGTTTCTGTCCCCCTACAAATGCCTGTCTTACCAGGTAGTCATGTATGAATGTAATATTTTTGGGGGGTTGATATGCACAAAATGAAATGTATATAAACCTAAACATTAAGATCAATATTTCAGGAGAAATTCAGGATCTGAGTGTGAGCAATATGTATCTGTACACATGGGATGTGCACCTGGCCAAATAATTATTCAAAAATAATTAACCATTTTGCATATCTTCTACATCTGGGCTAGAATCTCAACAGGAACCACAGCCTAGCTTCATTACAATCAGAGGTGGCAAACAATAATTAGCCCCTGTTCACACGTTTTAGATCCAATATAAACATCACATAAAACCAACTCCAATTACCTGACTAGATCATGGCCACCTGGAGGAGCCAGGGCCTCTTGAATTGTGTACCCTGTCACCTCCTTCAACTTGGTTAGTCTGTTTATAGTAAACATATCTTGTGCTTATTAAAACAATATGAAGGCAGGATTCCAGCCAGCTGTTCAAATAAATCCCTTCCTGTGTTCTGGCTGATGAATAAGATTCTGGGATGTTTACAACCCCTTCACAATTATTTTGTGGTTGTGGTCCTAAGAACACTTGCTTGGAATAAGCCCCATTTAAAAATGGGACTTACTTCCAAGTAAACTTATTGAAATAAAGCTTCATTTTATTTGTATTATTTTGCTAAAAAACAGATTACGAATGTTTACATTTTTACTATTTTGTCTTGATTTATAAGGACCCTCTCTTTACCAAAGTTCCGGCTATGTGCTTGTGCAGTCTGCCTCATTATAATCAACATCTGTAAAAGCTGATACTCCAGCAATCCAGATGGAAATTATGTTTCATTTCTGCCACCCTTTCAAAGAATGACAATTGACTTGCAAGCAGTGGTTTCTTTCCTTTTCTAACATTTTGACCAAGAAGGACAAAAGCTGAGATGACTTCTTTTTTTGGGGGGGGGGGGCGGGGGGGGGATAAAAAGCAAATCTGGCTGAATAGGTCACTGGCATCTCCCCAGAATCTGATGTGGCTGTCAGTGTCTGGACTGATTCTGTGAAGCTGCAGCAAGAGTATTTTTAGCTTTTTGCCAAAGCAGGCAGCTGGATTAGGTTGCCCCAGCAACTGCAGCATCACCTTGAACTCCCTCAAACACTGCAGGAAACATCTTGAGCCTTATTTTCAGTGAGGCTGACAAGAAACTGGTAAAAAAAGGAAGCAATTGGCAAGTAGAAATGTCCAAAATGACATGATGGTGCATTCATGAGGCATTTATACATTGGGCACTTTTTACATTAAAGGAAAGTGAAGGGAAACAAGCCTGTCAAATTAGTCTGACCAGAAGGTGTGTGAAGATCTTACCAACTGGTTGTTCCTAACCTTTTTGGTATGGTGACCCAAAAGTCTAAATTTACTTGTCATAGTGACCTACTTAAAAGAAAGCAGATCACGCACAAATCAATATAACCTCAAAAGTCTGAGACCCATGTTCACAGGCTTCACTAACCACTTTTGGGTCAAGACCTACAGCTTAGTAAATGTTGGTATATAGACCATTAGTCAGCATCTTGTTTTCACGTAGGGCAAATTTGAGGAGCAAATGAGAGGTCATGTCCTAAGTTTCCAGCCTCCCTCTTTTCCCTGATTTGGCCTGCCAGTGCAGTCCTTTGTGACCTCTCCACATCTCCATGCTTCTTGTACCTTTGGTGTACATCTGAAGTGGCCAGGTGACTCTGCTGATAGGCTTGCCACCTTCCAGTGGCTGGCTCTAATGCAGGTCAGTCTTGTGTTGGGCAGCATCCTTGATAGCTTTATCCAAATCCCAGATGCTTCTCATGTTAACCTGCTACCACAGATGAAGCTACTCGTCTCAGGTTAAGCCTCAGTATGTGAAAGATAATCTTTTAAGCAAAAAGGAAGAGTGTGGATAGTGCCTGTTGAATAATCCAGTTATAAATGCAACCAGAAGGTTTGGTTATTTGTAGTATTTTTTGCTACCATTGACTCTGTGGCTGTCAGAAATATGGCACAGAGGGGAAAGCATTAAAACTCTGCCCCTGCTGATCCAAATCAGACCCCCTCTCTCTTCTGTGATTTAGTAATGAATTTTCCAGAAATCAACTCCCAGCATCGTGCCCAATGTAGCCCTAGGGCTACTTCTTGCTGAAGAAGTAAATCTGTTCTTCATATTGCTCACATGCCCACCCACATAAGACTCCCTGCATTTAGAAAACTAGCATGGCCAGATGCAAGATTCTAGCATTTTCTAAATTCTGGCATTTTCTTACTTTTCTGTGTGTTTTTGTACGGAGGCCCATTTAGCCTGTGGTCTAAAGAGGGTAGAACCCTGACAGCTCTGTGACAAGTCAGCTTAACAACCCATTTGTTTACTGCAAGGAAGCTCATTGTTAGGTGCTCTGAGTGGATTGTATGAAGTTGAACTGTTCTGGTCCAGAAATGTGCAGCATTCCACACCATGCTGCTAGCTTGCACTGGGATATCTTTTGTAAGGCCATTATGGCTTCTCTCGTTATCATTGCAGTGTGTTTACAAATGTTGATACTACTTTCCATGTTAGGTTAATATGTCCTTTTGGCTTTCTTGACAATGTAACCCTGGACTCTAATCCAGAGAACAGAAAAAAAACTGAAACTGCTTAGTTGCTGTAAAACTTAAATCCCATTGAATCTTGTGGAACTCAGTTTTCTAGAGGGAGGCCCCAACCTTAACACCATCCCATTATGAGAACATTTTTGGAGCTTCTGTGTGGAGACACTTCAGTGAAGGGCCTGTTGCTCCATATGCTTTGCCCTGGTTTGATACACAGTACCTCTAGACTTAAAACATCTTAGGAAGTAAAACTGGGAAAGATCTGTGAAAAAAGCTTCGATAAACCAATTTTGACTGTCCTCAGCAAGGTGGATGGATGGTCTGAATCAGTACAAAGCAGCATCATAAGTTTTTTCAGAAGACAGTAATACATGGGCACAAGATGCAGGAATTAATGGTGTACTCATAATGGAACTGGAATTGAACTGGGGTGGGAGGACATTGATGGTGGGGAATTGTTCTGTTTGATTAGAATGGCGCTCAATTCACTATTAAATAGTTTTTGGTTTTCTACTAAGGGTCCCGTTAGGATGCCATCAGGGGCAGATGGGAATTTCTGCTCTCCAAGGCCTCCAGCTAGCTTCAGTGACCAGGCCTCCTCACCTTCTCAGCAGCCTGAAGTGATGGTTAATGCCCTCAAGGTAACATGCCTTGTTGTGTGGCCACATATGTGCCAGATCTCCCATTTGTGTTCTGTGACCATCCATGATCCATTGCACCTAAAACATCAATGTATTTCAGAGGGAAAGCAAAAAAAAAAGTCTACCAGTGCTACTGTCATTTCACACATGTTTCTCCACATGTGTCAGCTATCATATGTCACTTGCATTGAAGTGCCAGTAGGTGCAGTATGCCCATGCTACGTACGAAAAGCTGCACTTGTGCCGCTTGCCTGAAAGTAAGTTAAACAATTTTAAAGAAACCAGAGCCTTTTTCTGGTGGTGGCGGGGAGGGGGGACGGACGTGGACCACATTCCCGCCTCTGGTTGTTTTAAAATGAAAATTAACTTACTTCCCGGCAGTGAGGCTTGTCTAGTTCAACCAGGTTGGTGGGTCTTTCTGGGCCCCCTCAAGGAGCACCTGAGACTCAAGCCTCCCTGTTCCCCCCCCCCCCCCCCCCCGTTATGCATCTGAACTTGTTACTGTCCCATGCAGGACTATACCAAAAACAATAATGAAAATAAAGTTGCACCCACCTGTAAATTTTATTGAGTACCTTCTGTGCAGACACATATCCCTCCTTCCTTTCCCTT
The DNA here is from genome assembly GCF_021028975.2 of Sphaerodactylus townsendi. Taxonomy (NCBI): domain Eukaryota; kingdom Metazoa; phylum Chordata; class Lepidosauria; order Squamata; family Sphaerodactylidae; genus Sphaerodactylus; species Sphaerodactylus townsendi. The sequence goes on along the minus strand of NC_059425.1, from coordinate 37,890,833 downwards.
CTGTGGGAGCCACTCTTGTCTCTGGGTGGGAGAGGGGAGAGCATTCCAAACACCCAAAGGCTACTGGAAGCCTTCTAGTCAGTTTTCCAGCTGCACAGCCCCTATGCATGCCTGCCCAGAAGTAACTCTGTGAACAATAGTTACAGGTAACTGCAACTTTGTCTTGTCTTGTTACAGTTGACTAACTCCATAAGTTTAAGCTGTATGAAGAAACACTTCATTTTGTCTGCCCTGAAACTCCTACTAATTCTACTGGAAATCCTATTGTATTTTTCTCTACCTTCTTGTTCAAGGAGTTCAGGGCAAAGTATATGATTCTCCCTTTCCCAGTTTATCTTCACAGCGGTCTTGTGAGCTAGATCAGGGTGGGAGGGACTGGGCCAAAGTGACCCAGTGAGAGTCATACCAGAGTAGGACTCAGTCCAGGTCTGACTTTCTAATCACTGCACCATGTTGGTTCTTATAGAATGAAATTCTCATTTGTCATTCTGTTCATAATGTTCTGTAATGTTGGATCCAGACTAATATTTCTACAGGCACAAGAACTTCCACCCAGATAGTGTGATTTCCTTGCCTCCCTATTCCTCTTCCTAGGGATACATTTTCTTCCTTGAACAGGGTGGGGGTGCATTTTGGGAGGCCTTTCACATTTGGAAACATTAATCTGGATCACTGAAAACTCCTTGTGTCTGAATTTTTTTCTTGGGAAGGTACTTGAAGTCCTTTGTCATTTTAGTTGTCTTTTTCTGCTATGGCATGACTTAGTGCCTTTCAGAGATATATAGTTATTATACTTTGAACCAAACAAAGATGACCACTGTGCTTTACAAAATGACCCTTTGTCCACCACAGAGAGCACTTATAGGACTCCATAAAGGTGTGGGACAGCTTTTCCCTTCTTCCATGAAATGTAATGCATTGCTCTTCCAGATGGCTGGATTCGGAAGAACTTGTCTTGCAGGTTGTGGGGTTACAACTTATCTAATTACAGTTTTCAGTGAAACAGACAAAGGACATTTCTGGAGAGTTGTTCTCCAATATATTCTGTAAATGTGTTAAATCTTTCATAGTCTGATAAAATATTCAACAGTATAATAAAAAAGAATTCATCCTGCACACATCCGCTGTGTCCTGGTTCCCAACCTTTCCTTTCCCAGGATCCTTGCTCCTTGCATACAAATGCCACACTACAACCTTTCATTTAGTGGCTGACCTGTCAAACAAAGGCTAAATATATATTTTCTTATGGGAGATAATCAGTGACTGGATCTCCTGATGCATGCTTTGACCTCAGAAAGAAGCAGAAGGGCCTCCTCATTTGGGCTGGGTCAAAATGGTGGGCTGGAGGGTCTCACCAGTGCTGTTTCCCTTTATATCTATGCCCCCCCCCACATCATCCTGTCTGGAGTAGGCACTGGTACAATACTAGGAACCTGTCTTTTTCTCTGCCAAAGCTAATACAGTTCTGAAGTGCTGGGCAAATGCCTAGAATGCAGTAGAAGAGTTACCCCTTCGCCTGAACTCCAATTCAAACATACCTCTCTGCACAGTTGCTTTTTAAAATAAAATCACACATAAGGAAATAGAATCACAAACTTCAGAGCAAAAAAAAAGTAGTTTGTATTAGTGTCCCTTGAGGTAACACAGAAGGTTGCAATGAGGAGGTTGAAGAATGGCAAGTGTCTTCTGCCACCCAGTGACTCCATGACTGTAGTGGGATGTGAACAAGATACTTCATTTTGCTCTGTTTTCTAGGGGTGTCAACTTCCAGGGAGGATTGGAAGTCACCCAGAATTATAACTGAGCTCTAGATTAGTGGTTCTCAACCTTCCTAATGCTGCGACCCTTTAATACAGTTCCTCATGTTGTGGTGACCCCCAACCCTAACATTTATCCATTTTACAGATGGAGAACACTGATGCAGAGAGTCTTAGGGTCGTTCGTGACCCACAGGTTGAGAATCACTGCTCTAGATGATGGAGATGATGTCCCCTGGTGAAAATGGCTGTCATTATACTCTGCCCTCCCTAGCTAAGCCCCACCCCTAAATTTCCACCAATTTTCCAATCCTCAGCAGAGAATCCTACTGCTTGGCCTCTGAAGTGCTTTGCTATACCACCTATTAGAGTGCATAAGAAAGGCACCATGATTATGTTCTGGTGGGAGTAGTTTGGGAGTAGCAAAATCACGTTCCACCTAGGGTATTCAGGCCTCAGCTAGTAACCTCTGTGAGAAATTGCACTGTTGGATCTAGAGCACCTGCATTGTGCTGGTGCATTTACATTCTTTCCAGTAAAAATCAGAAATGGCATCTGTGTACCCCCTAGCATTTACAAAAACTCTATGGTTTTATCACAGGTTTTTTTTATAAAATGGAATGTCAATATGTAAAATGCTAGAGAGTCTAAACCTAAGTGCTCTAGCAATCCACTCCCTGGACACCAGTGGGCAAATAGGCTTCCAGGAGAGAGCCCAGTATCCCTAGTTTCACTTTAGCCCTGGTTTTCCTGATGGTGTTGCAGGATACAATATACTTGCCAGCATTCTGTTTTTTATATAACATGGTCCAGCCCTTGATGTATGTTCCTGACTGATCAGATTTGGAACTGTGATGGGATTTTCCTTCACCTCAAATAGGCTAGTGACCCTTAATCCCTCACCTCTTGAAGAGATTGCCTTCCACTGACTTTGTTGGTTTGCATGGTTAAGTTGGTTTAAATGTGGGCGAGCACAAGTGCATGACACTGGACAAGTTGGGACAGTAATCTTCTGTAATTGTAAGCAAGTTGGTAGTTGAAATGGGAAAAAGTGTGGTGCCTTCTCAGATAAGGAAAACTCACCTAGCAGGAGGGTTAAATCCTCTGTAGCAGGGTCCTAATCTCAATCAAGGTCCTGCACAAGAAGAAAAAAATATTTGGGAATGCTATCACACAATTCTCAGTATGATATCTGTTTTTGCCCCTTTCATATGTGAGTGATATGTATCCTTTTGTGAATAAATTCCCTAAATATGTGAGGATGTGGAATTGTTTGCAATGATCACATTCTCCTAAAGTCAGTAATTCCACACTACAGGAGAAATAAAGGGTAATTGGTCTCATTTACATATTAAAATATATTCACAGCATATTGTCAGCATTTTTAAAAATTCATAATGTTTCTCTGAATATGATTTTGGCCTTTGAAGAGAGAATACAAAATGAAGTGCATGAAAAACCTGCATTGCACATTTCCCTGACGGCAGCATTTTTTCTGTTCCACTAAGGTCACTGTGTTTATCTACATTTTCCTGACCGAGGAGCATTAAGAGGGGAAACAAAAATATGCATTTTAGCATTAACATAAAGCTTGTTTTGCATCTGCAACCAAAAACATTAATATACCCTTATAAGTTCAGAATACGCATGCTTAGATGTAAAAGTGTTCGAACAGAAGGTGAACATATAGCTATCCTGAGCATACAACAATCCTAGCTACAGATTATACACAGTTTATACATTATTCGAGTTATTGCCTTTGCTTTTGTGGATTAAACTCCTGTGCCCCTCTACCACACATATGCAGCTTGGATATAATGGAGTTTTCCTTGTACAGAGTTTTCCTTGTACAGTTCAACTTCCCTGTCCTGCTGTAGCCCAAAATGCTGCTACTAGAGTAAAGGGGTTTCCCAGGAACTGGGGGTGAGGAATTGGGTTTTGCTGTGGGAGGGGCAAATCAGCAGAAATCATCCCCATCTTTCATTCAAACATAACCTCTGTGTCATCCAAGTCAATATTTAGAGTGAAATAGACCCTCCACCCGACTATCCCCAGTCTGTGCAATTCTCAACCTCCCTTTTAAAAGGACAAATAATTAAAGCCATGAAAAAGTAAGCTCCAACCAGCTTAGTACAATTCAACAAAAGCTACATAATGATTTCAGTGGATCTGCCTGTCATTGTCTGTATATCATAGCAAGTAGTTGATTCTTAGGTCTGAGAACCTCCTTGGGGGAAACAGCCTGATAGCATGTTTCAGTAACCAGCTATATCTCTCTGCAAGCATGACATCGCCTTAGCATTAGACCATAGGAAAAGCCTGTTTGATCAGACCAAGGGTCCAGCATTCAGTTTTCACCAGGGACTAGCCAAATGCCTCCAGAAAATGTGCAAGTAGGCATGAAAGAAACTGCTCTGCATTGTTGTTTGCCTCCAGCATTGTATATTTGGAGATATAATGACTCTGCATATGGTATTTCTGTTAACTATCATGGCCAAAAGAGATATTGAATCCTACCCTCCTTGAATAGAACAATTTGCCTATCATATTGTAGTTAAAGAAATCTGATCATAATACAGGGTTCTGGCAGACAAACCTGATATCTCCACAATTAAGTGGAAGTCATGCAGTGATAGGTAAACACAGTGCTGAATTTGAATAGTCAGGTCTATTCTTAGTAATGATGGGGCCCCAGGCACATGTCCCAGATAGGGCCCCAGAAACACTGCCACTCCTCCACTGTCCTTCCCCAGCCCCAGACCAATGAAAGAGTGGCCTTCACCCCATGTGAGGTTGACAAGAACTGCATCTGCCACCACAAGCCTTCTGCCCAAGCTCCAGATGGGGAAAGTGTGAGTGGCACCTGGAATCTGCTATTTTTCTCCTCCCTTTCCTCAGGGACAGGGCTGAGGGTGGTTAGAGCACCTTCTAGTGTGGGGGCTGCGGCAAGTGCCCCAATGCCCATTGGCTAAGACCACCCCTATACCAAGTATCATTTTAAAAACTTCTGAAGCATTTTTTACATTCATGTGTAATTGTTCCTGTGCAAATAACTACTGGACACGTGAAGAGAAAAGATATATTTGACTCACAGCAGTGGCAGCCTTTCAATCTGTGCACTCAGATTTTGTGCAGTGTGTCCCTTCCCGTCAGCTAAAGGACATCACTTCTCATGGAAATCAAGGCAATTGAAAGTGTCAACTCTCACTTTCTTGCCGCATCAGCATTATCTACTTGGGTAAATATTTTCTATTGCTCACTGAGCAGAAAACTGGTTGTTGGGAGATGTGCTTGAATAATGAGCAGTTTTGTAGAAGTCGCTTGTCTCAGTATCAGTACCCCTAGCAACACAACATAAGGATGCTCTTTTCTATTTTGACAAATGGGTACAGTGAAGACATGTTCTACACAAGAGCAGATAAGAAGAAATAGCCGTACAGTTGCTGTTGCACCTGTTGCATGAAAAGGATATTCAGCTGAGCAGAACAGGTCAAATACAGATACAGTTGAAGTTTTCAGTATATCAGGTATGCAGGAAAGTATATAGGACTTTTGAAATTAAAAATAAGAACACCAGAATGACCCAGTAAGGGCTGATTATGTTCTATAAGGCTCAGAATGTTGAAAGCAGTTGAGAGTCAGTATAGTCGGGCCTGGACTGGAAGGGTTGTGAAGGCTGCAGGACCCAGCAGGCTGGAAATGGGCTTATGGTCTATGGGCTTTGTCAAATGTCTACATATATAGCAGACACAAAAAGAGGAAGGCAGCAGAGGTTACTGAAACACTATTTCAATGTCTCACAGCTACAAAATAGCCTTCGGCTGGGTTTTGGGCTGGGTTGGGAAGTAATTTCCCCACTTCTTGCATCCCTACAGTGTCCCACCAATTCTAGCTCCCTTCTAGCTGCTCTTTTATGGCATTCTTCATGATGAATAAGGGGGGGGGGTTGTCAGTGTAAACAGCAAGGAAATACAAAATTACATGGAAAATGGCCCACAGCAATAGCTGTTAAACCTTGAAAATAAAATATTACTCAAAAGTAAAACAATTATCAGGTGTGTTATTTGATAAGTTCAAGTGCACCATAGTGCTTAACAACTGGATATCATTGTATAAATCATCACAGTATTTTACAATAAAGAATCACTGAAAATGTATTCAAATGCATTCATCATCAATCTACTGCCCACTAAACTAACTGGAACCTAGCAGTGAATTGGTCTTGAAATACTTCAAGAGGCTAGTGGTACATGTGAACATTTTCAGTAAACTTTAGGGTCCATAAACCTAAGTTGTTCCAAATCAAAGTGGAATCAACTCTATGGAACCATCCTGGATAGTTGTCTGTGTGAAGGCTCTTACTGCCGCAGCAATTATTGTGAGCCATTTCCAGTGTACTTTTGTACTTTCTTCCCATGCACTTGACTCCCTACTATGGAGACTCTTTTGTGCTTTGGCCATCTGACAGTATATACCCCACTTGAATTGCCCTATCCACAGCACTGTAGATGTGGGTTTCTCCTTTCTGGTTCCTACCCCTTTCTTTAATGATACTTTGCCATAAGGGTTTCTAACTGTTGCTGTTCTGCTAATGTGCTGGAGGCGTGGCCAGTGGGTTCCTCTAACCACATTCAATCAAAGGAGGTGAGGGAAGGGAAAAACAGATGGGAGCAGAAATTGACCTTCATAAGCCCCTAACAGCTTATATTATCTTGAAGTAGAAGATTTTGGTCAGGAGTCAAATCCTTTATACTTCTTTTAATTCTTTTTGAGCCACCTAAATGCCTATACTTTTATCAGTTGCAGTAAATGTAATGACCATTATTACTTATTACTGCTTATACAAGAGTCATTGTAGAAATCAGCACAGTCAGTACATCCACCACAATTAAGTGCTTGCGTAAGGACTCTACAAGAATGAGTATGTAATATCAGAAGAGTGCTCTTGTGCAAGAACACTGACATTTCATCATCATGTCTCTTTGCCACTGTGGAGAGAGGACAGTCTTTAGCTCAGCACTTCAACTTTTTTCTCAGGATTCTTTTTCTTTGTTGGAATGGTGTTGTTCAGAAAACATTTCAAGGGTGGAACAAAGATGGCCCAGAACTATGAGAATGAAGAATATCTTTTTTTTGTCTTGTTAAGACGCATGTCTCCAATACTTGTCCATCCAGGCATCTTTTTACTCCCAAATCCAGACATGAATGAGCTTCAAGGCTTAGGGCTACATTGTGGGAAAAGTCTCTCACTTTGGTGGAGACTCTTGTGGGACTATCTTTCGAAGGCTCATGCGCCTTTGGTTGCTTCAGTCATTACTATTCTGCCTGGACTGCCTTTTTACTCAGCTTTGGCAGCCAAATGAGCTGCTTTGGAGTCCTCAGTTAAGAAGGACCAAAAAAAAAAAAGGTTATAAATACCTCTCAGTCAAATGTTGGATCTGAGCTTTGACATTGATAACTCCAACCATGATGGCAACATGGACTCCATCCAGGTGGACAATCCAATGGACAATATTGAAGAGATGGGCAAGATGGAACCAGAGAAGTTCAGCGTTGAGAGTACAATGGTGATCAATGTAAACAGGAGACTTCCGAGTGACAAACTCAAGAATTGGGTTGGGGATGCATCAGCGATAAGCCTCAGTGTTCCAGAGGTGATGGCAATCCATGTTGAGAGAAGACCTCCAGCGCATGGTCCCAGGAAATCCAACCAGATCCAATTTTGAGTGTGTTATACTGCACTGACATTGGGTCAATTGTCCACCTTTTAATTAAGGGTATTGAAGTGATATCTAAGGAGGTATGGCACAGACCTTCCTCCAGTCAAGCTTCCACCAAGACGTTGGAAAACAATAGGGATTAGAATTCCTATTCCACCACCCAACCTCCAATTCAGTCAGTGGAGTACATACCTGTGAAATGCCCATGGTGGGAGAAAGAACCATTTGCATTTGTTAAAAGTGTTAAGTGTAATTTGCAAGTATAATTTGCATGTGTTCAGTGGAATTAGTCATCTGCAAACCCAACCAACAATTGGGCCACACAGTCTACAGAAAATCTTCACACACTGATAGATATCTACACAAAAACTCCAATCATCACCCAGGACAAAAAAAAGAAGCACAATAAAAACTCTGGTGGATAGTGCAAAAAATAATAATCTGCGAGCCCCTCCTCCTTCAAGACGAACTGAATCACCTAAACTGGACTCTATAGGCCAATAGTTGCTCTACTACAGACATCAGAAGAGCTTCAAAACCAAGAACAAGCCACAGGAATGAAGATAAACAGTCACCCAAAGGAAAAGTGTTTTTATCATACATCAAGGGAATCACTGATCAAATAGGGAAACTGATAATGAAACTTAACCTCCAAACAAGCTTCAGATTCACCAAGAAAATTAAACACATACTAAGTTCAGCAAAGGATAAGAGGGATCCTCTAACTTCTGCAGGGGTTCACTACACAGCTTGCATCACACTTGGAAAAGCCAGTTCTGACGCAGCTGGCATTCACAGTCCCATTTATCCCCTGCAGAGGACCCCTCCTCCCCTTTTCTCAAGAGTTCATGAAAAACAGTGTTTGGAGATGAGGTCAGTGGCAAGGTAGCAAGGTCAGTGGCAGCTAGCAAGAGAAAGCCACCTGGCTTCCTGCCCTACAAGATAAATGTAACACAGTCCCCATGGGACAGGAGTACCAGAGGAAGCCTAGTTGTCTACCAAGCATGTGAAGCCACAAAGTAAAAGGAAAGAATGCACAGATGGCAGTGGATACATATAGCAGGCTGGTTACATATATCTTTCTAGCAGCAGCAATTTGTTATTTTTAGCATTGCGTGGTTCCAAGAATGTATCTCAATCACCTAGATAGCATCCCCCTGATACCATGTTGGACACGTAATGTTATTTGAAAACACAGAAATTCTGGACCACTCTGATAACCACTACATCAGACTACCCAGAGAAGCCACTGGAATCCCCACGCACATGGACAACTTCAGCAGAAAAGAAGAAACTATGAAAATGGACAAAATTTGGCTACCAGTACTTAAAAACCCTGCAATCAAGAACACTACCCAGACTCAGGATGTCTCTTTGCAGGAAGCAGTAAAATGGATGCACAGGCAAACTGCTATGCAAGTACCCTTGCTAATTGATCATGCAACTTCAGTGTTACATACAAATGCAAAAATGGGGGAATCCCACATGCAAATTACCTTGGAGAATGCTCCTTTAACAGTTTTAACAAATGCAAATGGTTCTTTCTTCCACCATGGGCACTTCATGGGTATATATACTCCACTTGCTTTACTGCCAACAGATCCTCTGAAGATGCCAGCCACAGATGCAGGGGAAACGTCAGGAGAAAACACTACTGAAACATGGCCATACAACCCAGAAAACCCACAACATCCTAGCATCTGGAATTGTTCTGAGAAGACATACTTGGTTGAGGGCTTCCTTGTTTCTTCCTGACACTAGAGTGAGGGTTGAGGACCTTCCCTTTGAAAGGAAAACTCTCTTCATTGAGGAAACTGATGCCATCCATGAGTGAATTAGGAAAGTTGACACAGTGAAATGCTTAGGTATTACCTTACAGAGAAGTGGGGATTTCAAACAAAGGTACTTTCCTCTTTATTCATCAGCATTTATCTACTAAGTCGTAGGACTACCAGCAATCCCAATTTGGATCCCCATCAATTCCCCAACAATAAAGGAGACATTTTCAGTAGAAGGGGAGGCATGGGGACCTGTCCTCCAGAGACCCTCCATCCAAGAGGAAACAAGTATCATTATTGCAGGAGTCAGAACGCAATTTTCTTGACAGGTTGTCATTGTTCTGCAACCAGAGGTTGATGATCACTCAAGATTGCTGGGTCCTTTCTATAATAAATTGTGGTTATCATTAGATTTATCCCTCCCCGTTTTTCTCGACCACCTCCTTCTAAGTACTCTTCATCTTTCCTTGCAGCTGTAATTTCAGTGGTGCTGTAAAAGTGTGCCATCAGTCAACTTCACTCCACCTTTTTCTGGAAAAGGTTTTTATTCCAGATAGTTTCTTGTTGAGAAGAAGGGTGGTAGAAAGAGACCTGTCTTGGATTTCAGACATTTTAATAAGTATTTGAACAGACCCAAATTTCGGATTATTTCCTTTTCTGGCATACGTCCTTTATTTTCTGGGACATCTGGTTTGTAGTCCAAAACTGTAAGGATACCTATTTTCATGTATCCCTTCACTAGTCCTATAAAAAATTTCTAAGGTTTGAGTATGGGGGTAACAATATGGGGATAACAGCTCCATGTATTTTTATTAAATTCTTGACAGCTGTAGATGCCATCTTAATGTCAAAAGGTGGTGCCAGGGATGTAGTTAAGGGGGCGGGGGTTCTCGGGTTCAAACCCCTCCCATTACATGTCCAACTTGCTTGAAACAATGCATGGAATGGAACAGCAGGAAAGCCCTCAGTTACCAAACCCACCCCATAAAAAATCTATACCTATGTCACCAGGTAGTGCTGTATTTCCCTATCTAGATCTGGTTATTTGTTACTCCTTTCTATCAATCTTTGGAGCATGATTTGGCTTTTACCTCCCAAACATTAGCTAACCTGGGTTTGGTGATCAATACAGAAATGAGTCATTTAGACCCTACACAGATCATAGAGATTACTGGGGGGATTTTGGATTCTATTGCACAAAAGGCCAGTGGTGAAGCTCCCAGGGGACGGGGTGTGTGCCACGCACCGGGCGCACGAATTTCGGTCATGTGGGGGGGCACAAAATTCCCTAACCCTAACCCCTCCCCCTTTCCTGTGCCCCTCCCCCGCAGCGCCCCCCCCACTTACTTTAAGAAACCAAGCAGGCTGCAGAACAATGGGTACCCCATCCCACATTCTTTGCTAAGGAGATGGGGGCTACCCTTTTGAAGGTCCATAACTTTGGACCCACAGAACCAAACTACACCAAACCTCGGGGGTGCCATCATGACAGTTTCCAGATGATACCCTGAAATTTTTGGTGCTGATACGTCCAAGAATGCCCTCCCTGCAAGAACATCCCGAAATTTGCCCAAAAATCTTTGTTCTGCATTAAGTTTTCTTCATTGCTGTCAATGGGGGTTGCAGGCTGGGGGGGCACATTTTTGAAGGCACAGTCTCAAAACTTTCAGCCCCATCAGGAGATCAAGTTCGATTCTCTCTAAGTTTGGTGCAGCTCTGTCTAGGGGCCGGGCCAAAGTTGTGGACCCTCAAAACTGTAGCTCCCATCTCCTATTAGCTCCCATTGGAAACAATGGGGGATAGGGGCACTATAACTTTGGACTCCCTGAACCAAAACTCACCAAACTTGGGGGGGTAGCATAAAAACAGTCTCCTGATGATACGCTGGAATTTTGGTGCTGCTAGCCTAAAAACTGCACCCCCTGCAGGCCAAAAATGGAAACCACTAAAAATACCCAAAAACGAACCCAGCATTTTGATGCCCCCCACAAGGTGATGCCCTGGGCAGCTGCCCACCTTGCCCAATGGGCATTACGCTAGTGACACCAATGCTTCTTTATCAGGTTTGAGAGTTTCCTGCAACTCAGTGGTCAGAAAGTGAGTCTAATGGGGTCAATGGTCAGAAAGTGAGTCTAACATGCATATACATTTTTTAGAAATTCGGGTGGTAATGTGCACTCTTATATCTCTTTCAGCCACAGTCACAGGAAAATGTCTGATCCTTGCTATGGACAGTATAGCTGCAAAGATTTACATTAACAGCAAAAGAGGGTGGGTTCCATGTTTCTCTGTGCCAAGGCGTCCCAATTGTGGTACTAGGCCATTCAACGCAACCTTTTCTTGTCAGCCATCCTCGTGGAAGGAGAGCAAAAATACTGCAGATTTCCTGAGCAGGCAGGTATTGCCCACTCTCAAGTAGTCACTTAACTCTCAATATTTCTGGTTCTGGTGGGTTTTCCGGGCTGTGTGGCCGTGGTCTGGGCCACACAGACCATGGCCACACAGCCCGGAAAACCCACCAGAACCAGTTGAATCTGGCTGTGAATGCCTTCTCAATATTTCATTCCCATTTTCAGAGAATGGGGATTCCCTCATGTGCATCTATCCAGAGGCAATGCGAAGTGCCCTCTTTTCTGCTCTGGGGTGGGAAAGGGCAGGAATTTGTTGGTGGGGGAAAGCTTTCCAATTGCACTTGTCAGGTTTCCCCTATTATACTTTCTCTCTGATTCACAACACCATAGCCAATATGGTCTCAAACCAGTCAGTAAGTATCCTTGATGTAGCCCCAGTTGACCAAATAGGTTTTGGTTTCCCACACTGGAACATTCAGGACTCTTCTAATAGAGGATGACCTTCTTATGCTAGGAACTTGTAACAACTTTAAATGTTGTATATGTATTTCTTTAAATGACAGAGGGGTAAAGGTTGCCTTTCTAGTTTCTTTCATTTTGGCCAGAAGAGTAGGAGAGGTATCAGCTCTCCAGATTGATTCCCCTTTCAGCCTGATAAAGTAATCCTATTCCCTGACTTAGAATTTAGACATAAAATGGTATCACAGTTGCATATGTCCTGGGACATTATACTGGTTTTGTTTTTCCAGAATCCTCTGTCCCTAGGTGAACAATCACTCTACACACTTGATGTCTGGAGGGCACTTTTCAATACAGATTCATTTTGACAAGACAAGAATTGGTTGTAAGGGTCGTAAGAAAGGCAAAGCTGCTTCTTCCCAAACCATTTCTAGATGGGTAATTTCTGCCATAATGTTAGTATATAGTAATACTGAGGTGGATTGTCCATCTTAAGGTAAGATTCATTTCACCAGGACCAAAACCTTTTCAGCTGCTTCCCTTACCTGGGTCAGCCTTCATGACAGCTGTGAAGAAGCAACTTGGTCTGTTCCATCCAAGTTTCTCTGGCATTATTCCATTGATGTGAATTTCAAGAGAGATGCGGCTATTGGGACAGCAGTTGTACAATTATTAATTAGTTGACAAGCCCACACCCTCCTCCATGGTAAGTGAGCTTGCTACTCTCCTTTGTGGGACTGCACTGAAGACATGACATTGAAAACAAAGTTGCAGTTACCTGTAACTGTTACTGTAAATGTTGTTCGTCAAGTGTCTATTGTGCAGGCATGTATCCCTCCCTCCTTTCTCCACTGTGGGCTGTGATTAGCCTTCATGGTGTTCTTCCACGGCCATGACGGGGGGGAACTGAAGGAGGAGCACTCTCCCTGCCTCTGTTGTGTGCCCAATTGGGTGAGAAATTGCAACCAACCTGTGCCTGTGCAATCCTATTCATGCCCTGCATAGAAAACACTTGATGAACAACAGCTGCCGCTTTGTTTTTCCTGTTAACATCAGAGAAGTGGAATCCTGTGTGACCTGGTTCTTTTAACAGCACATTACTGGTTCGCCATATGCTGTAACATATGCATCAGGTTCTATACATCTTTTCAGTTTGGAAAATGGAAATCAATATATGCTTTCTTTGTATGTCTGTATGTATAGGCAACCTACTTTCACTATCAAAAGATGAAATAGTCTAAACAAAATGGCTTGCTGGTAGACAGAATGGTTTTAAGGAGTTTTCTCATACAGTCAGGCCTTAATGGGCAGCATCTCTCCATAGTCTCATACTAAGATCTTTCACCAGTCTACGTAAACAGAGAGGCTGTGGCTCAGTAGTACAACTTGTGCCTTACATACAAGAGGTCGTAGTTCATTTCTTTTCAGCTCCAGTGAAAGGATCTCACATAGCAGGTGTAGGGGAATTCCTTTCTCCTATAGCATCAGTGGTGTAGTGGTTAAGAGCAGGTGTACTCTCATCTGGAGAACAGGGTTTGATTCCCTGCTCTGCCACTTGAGCTGTGGAGGCTTATCTGGGAAGCTAGATTAGCCTGTGCACTCCAGCACACTAGCTGGGTGACCTTGAGCTCCAACACACCAGCTGGGTGACCTTGAGCTAGTCACAGCTCTTTGGAGCTCTCTCAGCCCAACCCACTCCACAGGGTGTTTGTTGTGGGGTGGGAAGGGCAAGGAGATTGTAAGCCCCTTTGAGTCTCCTTCCAGGAGAGAAAGGGGGGGATATAAATCCAAACTACTTCTACTCCTCTTCTCCTTCTCCTTGCTTGTAGCTCAAGCTTTATTTCTTCATACCATAGTGGTCAAACAGCTGAGGTGCCTGCTAGTGCTAGAAAATAATTACATCATTTTCCAAAATGTTGCTATCACACTTAATGGAAAGTATTGGTCTATTGCATGTTGCTATTCACTTTTCATTATAGGTGGTGACTATTAAGGTGAGACTGTCCCAGTGAGTTTTCCTTTGAAAAAGAGACGTCGTACTTGGATGCTCTGAACACATGATAGACAGCATCACCTTCTGGAAATTGTATCTAATATGTTTCACTTCAGGAAGTGGTTAGCCATGATCTTGTCATGGGTCTGTAACATTTCGGAGCATTCTGATTGTCCTTGTTATGCTGATAACTTTCTGCTATATGCTGGAAAAAGAATCGAATGCAACATGTCCTTGCCAGGATTGCTTATGGCCTGTTAGATCTGGTTGTTATTGAATAAGTCGCTTCCAATGAACTTCAGTTGTCACCATCAGGAGAATTGATTCAGCAGTTAGCTAGACACAAATTGCATCTCCTTGTAAGAAAACATGTGTAGTTTAGCTGAGCTTTCCAAGCAGACACCGAACATGTTTCCAAACATGGTCACAGTCATGTTTGGAGATGCACATTTTTGATAGCTGTTTTATTGGAAAGTAATGAAGTTTGTGCCTAGCTAAATAAATTGTGCCTACTGAATAAATCCCCCAATAAAGACTGCAAAATCATGTCAGGAATTACTTACTAAATAATAGCTGTAATTTATTGCCCTCATTTCTTGTGTCTTTATATCTGTGCCCTCTTCTTTAGTTTGGTTGGTTGGAAAGAGAAAACTCCAACAAAAACAAAAAAGAATGGAAGAGGAAACAAACACATTTAGACACTTACAACATATATGGGTAACATAACCATTCATCAGGTGACAGTAGGCTCCATTCATTCTGATGGAGCTCCATTCATTCTGATGGAGAGGTCATCAGAGCAACTAGTGCCGTATTAAAATAACTACCTTTGGTAGATCTGCCATTCGAACCATCCTCTTGGAGTTGGTTTCTTAGTGTATTTGAGTATTAAATTTCTGTCCTCCTTTCTTCAGAACTCAAGGGCTCCTGTGGGGCCCTTGGGAAGTTTTTCATTGAGGCACTGATTTGACCCAAAGCTGTTTAGCATCAGAAAGGTTGCTCTGGAATATGATCGCCAACCATACCTTTCAACCTAATGTAATCAAAAGGAGGTTGCTACTAACTGCCTTGCCTTGACAAGTTAGGATACAGTGGTAGTGTGGCCCCTCAGGATACAGTGGTGTGGTGCCATTTTGTAAGAGTTTGCACATGTTGTGGGATGCAGGTGGGAGAAAGAGTGGGAAGGCCAGTTTTAGGAATTGTCTCCATGGCAGTTTTAACTGTGAGTTCTTAGTTCTTTGATGTGTAGTGCATTGATTTCAGTGGATTTGGAAGGGTGCATCTCTGTTGAGGATTGTCTTGCAAATCATCCCTATCTCCAAGTAGAATTGGTGCTTAATATGCATAGTGTCAACCTTCTGGAAAGCTTAACCGTGTGTACACAATTATGACTTTCTAGAAGAGATAGCTGACACACATATCCTGTTTTTTCCCCCTTCAGGTTGTGTGGAGGAAACTTGGAGATGCTGCAGGCTCGTGTCCTGGAATTAGGCAACACGTATCTGGAAACCAGTACAAAGGGCCAATGTAAATGGATACCAGAACAAGGAAGAGTTTCAACTGTTGGCGGATTTGACCTGCTCACTGGAACCTCTTCACTAACAATTTGATCACTCCATGCAGTCTCTAGATTGATTCTGGAAACTGGTACAACTGTTTTCACAAAGACTTTTCTGTAAAGTGTCCTAATCTCCTGGTGTTCAATATATATCAAATACACCCCTGCATCCTTTAATCATGAAAGAAGCATTTCAGTGTAGATGCTGAAGAGAATACAACTGATCCCTTTAAGGCTGCTCGAAATCTGACCTGGAAGGCCGGAAGGAGAACCTACACTGGAAATGCTTATTTTTGACAGCTGCAGTGGACTTCTAGTGAGATTTTCCCAGGAGCTTTTCACCAGGTTAGAGAGATGTCAATGGACTGTGCCTTTGGTTTTCACAGTTTGGGGAGAGTTTGTTACCTCTGGTAATCCAACACTTGAGTGTGACAAATGTTAGTTAATTGTGCATAGGCAAATGGCAGCAGAAACAGTTGCTTTTCCAGTTTGCAGAATACTTGCATTCTGAGGTGCTAAAAGACCTTCAAGTCTCCTAACCAGCCACTAGTGTAGCAAAGAAATCTATAGCAACAAAATACAGAGCTCAACACCCCCCCCCCCCCAACAAAAGGAAAAAACCCTTTTAGTCTTAATTCATTTCAATGAATTCCTTCCAAAGAGAAGACAAACTCCTTTAATCAAATGCATTGCTTACAGCCCAATCCTAAAGCGACATAAGAACATAAGAAAGAGCCTTACTGGATCAGATCAGAGTCCATCTAGTCCAGCACTCTGCTACTCGCAGTGGCCCATGGAACTATCAACTCTGCTACTCGCAGTGGCCCACCAGGTGCCTTTGGGAGCTCACATGCAGGAGGTGAAAGCAATGGCTTTCTGCTGCTACTGTTCCTGAGCACCTGGTCTGCTAAGGCATTTGCAACCTCAGATCAAGAAGGATCAAGATTGGTAGCCATAGATCGACTTCTCCTCCATAAATCTGTCCAAGCCCCTTTTAAAGCTATCCAGGTTAGTGGCCATCACCACCTCCTGTGGCAGCATATTCCGAACACCAATCACACATTGCATGAAGAAGTGTTTCCTTTTATTAGTCCTTATTCTTCCCCCCAGCATTTTCAATAAATGCCCCCTGGTTCTAGTATTGTGAGAAAGAGAGAAAAATGTCTCTCTGTCAACATTTTCTATCCCATGCATAATTTTATAGACTTCAATCATATCCCCCCTCAGACGTCTCCTCTCCAAACTAAAGAGTCCCAAACGCTGCAGCCTCTCCGCATAAGGAAGGTGTTCCAATCCTTCAATCATCCTTGTTGCCCTTCTCTGCACTTTTTTTTATCTCTTCGATATCCTTTTTGAGATGTGGCGACCAGAACTGAACACAGTACTCCAAGTGCGGTCGCACCACTGCTTTATATAAGGGCATGGCAATCTTTGCAGTTTTATTATCAATTCCTTTCCTAATGATCCCTAGCATAGAGTTTGCCTTTTTCACAGCTGCCATGCATTGAGTTGAGATTCCCATGGAACTATCAACTAAGACGCTCAAATCCCTTTCCTGGTCTGTGACTGATAGCACTGACCCCTGTAGCGTGTATGTGAAGTTTGGATTTTTTGCTCCTATGTGCATCACTTTACATTTTGCTACATGGAACTGCATTTGCCATTTCTTAGCCCACTCACCTAATTTATCAAGGTCCACTTGGAGCTCTTCACAATCCTTTGCGGTTCTCACCACCCTACATAATTTGGTATCATCTGCAAACTTGGCCACCACGCTACCCACCCCTACTTCCAGGTCATTTATGAATAGGTTAAAGAGCACTGGTCCCAAAATGGATCCTTGGGGGACACCACTCCCTACGTTTCTCCATTGTGAGAATTTCCCATTTACACCCTCTCTTTGCTTCCTGTTTCTCAACCAGTTTTTAATCCATAGGAGAACTTCCTCTCTTATTCCTTCATTGCTGAGTTTTCTCAACAGTCTCTGGTGAGGAACTTTGTCAAAAGCCTTTTGAAAATCCAAGTAAACAATGTCCACTGGTTCCCCCCTATCCACATGCCTGTTTACGCCCTCAAAGAACTCTAGTAAGTTTGTAAGACAGGATTTGCCTCTGCAAAAGCCATGCTGACTCTTTCTCAGCAGGTCTTGCTTTTCTACATGTTTTATAATTTTATCTTTAATAATAGATTCTACTGATTTACCAGGAACAGATGTCAAACTGACTGGCCTGTAATTTCCCGGGTCTTTTCTTAAAGATTGGTGTGACATTGGCCATCTTCCAGTCTTCAGGGATGGAGGCAGATTTCAGGGATAAGTTGCATATTAAAGTGGGAAGATCAGCAATTTCATGCTTGAGCTCTTTAAGAACTCTTGGGTGAATGCAATCTGGGTCAGGGGATTTGGTAGCATTTAGTTTATCAATGGCTGCCAGAACTTCTTCCTTGTCTACCACTATCTTCGCTAGTTCCTCGGATTTGGCTCCTAAGAAGCATGGTTCAGGTGCAGGAATGTTCCTCACCTCCTCTTGGGTGAAGACAGATGCAAAGAATTCATTCAGCTTCTCAGCAATCTCCCTTGGTGATGGAGGATGGAAAGGCTTGTGTTGATTAACAGGCAAGACCTTTTGAGTGCTGAAGACAGGATAGACCATACTGATGTCAAGAGCCAAGCTAACAGTTGTTCAGAAGCTGGTTGTACCATAACTATAGTAGCATACATTGCCAAACTTCAGGGCCCGCTGTACCCCGCCATGTCCCTGCCCCACTCGTGCACTGCCGTGCACCTGGTGTGTCACCCCCCTTGCCCCTTGGCACTATGCCACTGCCAAACTTAACTGGGTATTGGGTATAGCAGTTGTAGAAATTGATGCGGTTATCTAAAAAGAAGATGGGGACCACACAAGGGTAGATCGTCGGGGTTGGGGGAGTAAAGGGAGTACTCTTAGTTCTCTCTTGGTGGCATTTATGGTATGGCTCACTCAAAAAGTTACAAATGGACTTTCATGCATTACGCAGAAGGCAACTGGAAGCTTTCAGATGTTGCAAAGTTCTAGTAAACAGCAGAGAGAGGGGAATTGGTGAGATTTCTTTCTTCGGGAGCTTCCACCCAGGCATGTGAAAATGTGTTTCCCTCTGTGGCGGCAGCAGCAAGTGATGTGGGGACTGGGCAGGAACAACATCCACGGACACTGCTTCTGCAACTGTCTCTCCCCTTTTTCTCTGCCATGTCTATGCAAAAGCACAGAGACAGTTGATAATCATGTCTCCTCCCCACCCAGCAGAGCAACTTACTTTCCCCCTTTTTAGCTGAGCTGCATTGTAGAGCTATAGCACAGTTAAGCTGGAAAAAGGGAAAATGTCCATTCAGGGTTCCAAAAGTGTGTGGTGGGAATGAAGAGATTAGTGCTGCTATTTTGAAGGCAGAGCTAAACTTTGTCTCCCTTTTTATAGTGGCTGCAGGTGGAGCATCCACATAGCGATTCTCTAGCTGCAACTGCTTTCCCTTCTCCAATTCCAAACTTTGAACCTGATGAAAGAAATCTGATCCAAGGGAAGACCCTGGGAGAACCATGAGTTATGCTCAGAATGAACACAAGACCATGTGGACTATCTCACAGTCTGGGGTTTCCTGTTTCCATTCTAGGAAAAATCACTATGTGGGGAAAGTTTTGGTAGGCTTTTCAGGTTGGTTAGCTAATAAAGTCCTCTGCTTTGAGATCTCACTAACTTTAGTTTGTCCAAGTGATGGGTGGAACCTCTTCCCATATCTACTCCAGAAATCATGGAAGTATCTAGATTGGGTTGCTTGGTTCTGGCACACATTGATGATAATCACTTCTGCTTTTTAGAGCCCAAACCTGAACAGGGATCTTCTCTTCATATCTCCTACTAGGGTGGAAAGGAGGGCTCCATTTGTGGACTGAAGGAGTTTATGAGTGTTCAGGACAGGTAAATATCAGAAAAGCTATAGTTCCCATGAAATGTGCATGTTTGGCAACATCTTGGACTTCTCTAAAACTTGAGGGTCCTTGACTGAAATATCTGCTACCTCCTATAAGTAAAGTGAGAAATGGTAATAGGAAGGGCTTGATTTGTGAACTACAGGACACAAAATTCACAGAGGCTCTCAGTACACTGGGTCACATATGATGTGGCCCCTGAGGCAGCTGTGCCTCAGTCCAGTTTCAGTTGCGATGGTGCCCGGCTGCTTTGCACAAAGTGAGAGGAAACTGAAACTCCCATTCAGAACCTGAAGATTGCAGTATGATTTTGGTTTCCAGACCCAGCAGCCTCAAAGAATCCTGATCTGAATCTGTGTTGTGCCAAATCCTGAATTATATTGAGTCGCAAAATGCAGACAACCAACATCTGGGGTCTGTATTCTTCCCTCATCTGTATTTTCAGAACAGATCACCTTCACTATCTCACAAAGAGAACCTTGAGTTGTGAAAGCTGGTACGATGGAAAACGTTGTTGGTTATTAAAGGTGCTACTGGACTCAAATTTTGTACACCTTTACCTTGTCCTGTGATAGCAAATATGTGATAGTCGTCGCTATGTTGAAGGTCCAGCTCTAGCTCTTCAATTTGTTCCTGTGTAAGTGGTTCAGTAAGCTTTGGGATGGTGCCTTGAATTACCCAGCCACGCAAACTCTCTGTGCTCCCATTTTTGAGTCATGTGAAAACTGTACACATCAATATAACCCAAATGGGCAGTGGCAACCGTTCCTGATTTCATACCACTGATTCCTATTGTGCTGTTGCAGAGCTCTAGGCTGGACCATGATGTTACAGCACTGGAAATGGGCTGTGGTGATGCGCTAGTAGTCAATGCATCTCTGTCTAAATGTGTTTTTGCTGGTGCAGAGGGCTTTAGGATTGGGCTGCTACAGATACTAAACATTTGATACCTCCAATCAAAACCCCCACAACATGTCGTTTCCAAGTAATGAGGCATAATTTCTTCCATTTACTTTTTTCACACGATGTGCTACTGTCTCAAAAGTGTATAAGAGCTTAACAAGACAGCGCTGCATTTATGAAAAAGCTTTTCTTGCCGACAGTTGCATCCTTCCCAAGGAAACTTTGAATATTCTTGAAAGCATGACCTTCATTCATCCTAAGCTTAAAACTGTTATTGGGTTTTTGAACCTGGATTAGCTTACTTTGACATTAACCCCCCACCCTCCATATACAATTAGATTATGTGTATTGAAATGCTCTGATAGCTATTTTGTGTATATATCAAAACGCAGCACCAGTTTCTTGTATGAATGTGCAACAGGCTTGTGAGTAAATGCTGTTGCTTTGACTTTTTAACTATAGCAGACTTATTAAAAAAATAGGAATGCAACAATTCCCAGGTTTGGTTTTTTTCCTTGATTAATAAGGTTTGTTTCCAAGCTGCTATTCTCCTGGGGTTTCATTTCTTTTCTTTTGGTGGGCTTTGTTACATGTTGTGTTATTGTTCTGTGGGTCGTGGAATGTAACAGCACTGTAGTACAACCTTTTTATCCTATGACAGCACAGTGTAAAATTGGCCAGCCATTTTGCAGGGGAGGGGGACAAAATCACAGTGGGGTTGATTTGCTGCAGTGACTTGGTGACTTTCTTTGATTATTTTTATGCCACGCTAATCAAGACCACTGCTTTCATTACTCATCTAAATTGTTGTATTCCTATAACTCTGAGAGGAACAGAATGTGAAAAAAGAAACCCTCCAAGAATTTGTATCTGCAGGGAAAGGCTGGGGTCCAAAGACCTGTATTAGATGTGCTCAATGGGGTTTTAATATCTTTTTCATTGAACTATCGATACCAGTATTGTATCACCCACTGGACTTATAAAGAGCTTGTTACATGACTGAACAGACTTCTGTCCACAAAACAGAATTCCAGGACAAACCCCCCAACTTTGCACTGTTTGCAGCTAGTTTAACAGTTCTTTGGATCCAGGCCGAGCTCTTCAGGGGCCAATTTGAGAGATGCTGGTCTTTTGACATGAAACGTATGTAAATTTTGATACTGTACTAAAACTATTTTTTTACAATTCACCATATAATGGGGGGTACCAAGCATATGTGTTCATCTTAGCAATGGTAATAAATTATTTAATCTCATATTTTGCTTGTTTGGTGTTGTCTGATATTAGAACTCATGTGCAAGGCAAGTAATGACGAGTTCTCTGCTCCTTTCTGGTTACAGCTGGTGCCAGGCTTTCTGATCCTGACATGGTGTCCTGTTTCTGGTCTGAACAGATACAGTCAAGTTCTATATGTGATGAGTCAGAAGCTAGACCAAAGTATTTTCTGCATGCACAGCTTGCCACAGATTTTCCCAGTGGTGAAATGTTGTGTCTTGAGAATGATTTCTATTTTCGTTCGTTCGTTCAATTTATATACTGCCCTCCCCGTAGGGGCTCAGGGCGGTTCACATCAATAAATACATTAAACCAGCTACCAACTACTAAAACATTTCACTCTCACAAAGTTAAAAACCTATTTTGTTGACAGCGTCAGAAGTTTTCCCCCTTCTCTCTCTTCCCTGCGCCCACGGGAGGCCAGATATTATTTGTAGCGAATATCTGATGTTATCCCAGCTGGCCAAATGCCTGATGGAACAGGTCTGTTTTGCAGGCCCTGTGGAAACTCTGTATGTCCTGCAGAGCCCTGATCTCACCTGGGAGCCTGTTCCACCAAGTAGGGGCAAGGGCTGTAAAAGTCCTGGCCCTTGTTGAGGCCAGCCGGATTGCTTGGGGGCCAGGGATCACCAACAGGTCTGCCTCTGAAGAACGGAGGGTCCTAGCGGGGCAATACGGGGAGAGACGGTCCCATAGGTATGCAGGTCCAAGGCCACAAATGGCTTTAAAGATCAAAACCAAAACTTTGAACATGACCCGGTACTCGATCGGCAGCCAGTGCAGTTGGTACAGGACTGGTGTAATCTGGTCCCTAATTGCTGTTCCCTAAAGGAGCCTGGCTGCCATGTTCTGCATGAGTTTCAATTTCTGGATCATGGCCAAAGGTAAGCCCGCGTAGAGCGAGTTACAGTAATCCAGTCTAGAGATGACGATGGCATGGATCACAGTGGCCAGATCGGGACAGGAGAGATATGAGGCCAATTGCCATGCCTGTCGCAGATGATAAAAGGCTGTTTGGGTGACCTGGGCTACCAACAATAACGATGGATCCCGAATCACCCCAAGGCTCTTGGCGGACAAAGCTAGCTTTAATATCTCGCCGTGTAGCGTAGGCAGGCCAAAGGCCAGCGGACACTCCCCCTGGCCCAGCCACAGGACCTCTGTCTTTGTAGGATTTAACTTCAGCCGACTCGCACTCAACCAACCAGCCACAGCATCTAAGCAACGCTGGAGAGCATCAGGGGCTAAAGTCGAGTTGCCCTCCATTGTGAACATGAGCTGAGTGTCATCCACATATTGGTGGCACTGCAGCCCAAAACTCCGAACCAGACTTACCAGGGGGTGCATGTAGATGTTAAAAAGTATTGGGGAGAGTATCACTCCTTGCCGCCCCCACATATAATGGGGTGTTGTTTGGAGATCTCACCACCCAATGCCACCTGCAGTCCCCGGTCTCAGAGAAACAAGGTCAGCCAACATAAGCCCCATATCCCAATACCAGCAAGGCGGTGGACCAAAAGGTCATGATCTGCTACATCCCTCAGCTTCAAAATTGCTCTCTAACCTAACTTTACATCAGTAATTTGGTATGAAGAAGAAAAAGAATAAGAAGAGTTTGGATTTATATCCCCCCTTTCTCTCCTGTAGGAGACTCAAAGGGGCTTACAATCTCCTTGCCCTTCCCCCCTCACAACAAACACCTTGTGAGCTTGACAAAGCTTATCCAATCGGCTCTGTTTCTTTGTATCTGCCTGAAGATTAACATGGCAAGTTCTGAAACTTCTGGTCTAGTCATGACATAAGATGGTTGGTCTTAAGCTTGCTCCAGGATCTGAAGCTCCAGTTAGTGGTTCAAAGGGAGCCACATGCCTTGCCAAATATTTTGCTTTCCCTATGGAAGACTACATCCAAGTCATGCACCTGTCATAAAGAAACAAAGATGAAATGGTGATCAATAAGAGAAGTCTAAAATGCATTGCAGATAAGTCCCGCAAAAACCAGATTTCTCCAAAAAGAAATGCACTTAGAGTAAACAAACTGCATAAAAATAGAAAAATAAAACAGAAAAAACTTGGAAATAAAGGTGATAGAGAGCAGTAGCTGCTTTGTGGCTATGAAAATAAGACTGAGCTTTTCTTTGTTCTTTGGAGCTGGCAGGGTGCCAGATTAAGACTGGTTAAGACTGGAAAAGAAATACCATAAACGATGGAGGTTTTACTGAATAACAGAAAGTGAAAGAATGGTTTCAGTTTTACTCTATTGTTAATGTGGATGCTTGGTGCACAATAAAATCCCTCTAACTATGGGTAAAGTAAGCATGTGGGTAAAATACAAACATTGCAACCAAGAAATGCATGGCCTGAATGAAACAACATCATGAGAAGTGCTTTCACTGTGCACCATCAGTGGTGAACAGCTAGATGAGGCCACAGTGATGAGGCCCAGGCAGCTGTTGCTGAATGACAAGCAGGCATCTGAGGGAGGCATCAGCTGGGGCATGGGGCAGGGCTTGGGGGTAGAGTGGGGCACAGAGAGGCTGGAAGCAGAGTCCTGAGGGAAGCTGACTCCAAAATGTGAGGTGGCTGACTCCAAAGTGTGAGGTGGCTAGGGAGGATTAAGGTGGTGGAGCCACCCCCATGAAGGTAGCAGGGAGGGACATGGCTAGGGAGAATCAGGATAGAGGAAACTCCAAGTCACACTGGGGAATCTCCCTGTCAGGGACAGAGAGAGCTGGGCACTAGCCTCCTCTCCAGCCAATTCTGAGGCCTGCCCCTTCCAACCTGACCTAGACCCTCACAGGGCCAGAAGGGAGAGCAAGGGAAGAGTGAAGGCTGATATTGAGAGCTTCACAAAAATCTATTATAAAATGTGGACAAAAATTCAACTGTATAGTATACAGTTTAGTCACAGACAATGCTGAATATGTATCCAAGATGAGAAGAAATGTACAAGACCATGAAAAGATTACAAACTAATAATATTTTTATTTATTTATTTATTTATTTATTGTTTCGATTTATAAACCGCCCCATCCCCTGGGGGCTCTGTAGTTGCGGTGCCCATTTGTTGTACCTCCTAGCAAAAGATTTCAGCGTTCCAGAAATAAAGATGAATGTAATTGAAATTGCTAAATACTTTGGTAACAATCATTTTGCAGTAGCAGCTCTGAAATGAATGCGTGGAACCAAGTTAACCCTCCCGCAAGATTGAAATTAAAATAAGTACTCCATAGAATTGCACTGTTCGTACATCATCACTTCCTCCCAAAGAAGGATATATCAGTAATTTTTAAAAACAATTATGCAAGTTAGGCCGTGTCTTCTAGTGTGTGCCTCAGATTGGGCTCAATGCTGTTATTGTTCTTGAGGTCTCAAGGGTAATCGTGGAGTATCCACAAAGGGATGGGTCGAATGAGAGTAGTTTTGGTCACCCAATAGTGCCATTTCCCTTGATGGACCTTTTGTTGTGAGGGGGGAAGGGCAAGGAGATTGTAAGCCCCTTTGAGTCTCCTGCAGGAAAGAAAGGGGGGATATAAATCCAAACTCCTCCTCCTCCTCCTCCTCCTCCTCCTCCTCCTCCTCCTCTTCTTCTTCTTCTTCTTCTTCTTCTTCTTCTTCTTCTTCTTCTTCTTCTTCTTCTTCTTCTTCTTCTTCTTCTTCTTCTTCTTCTTCTTCTTCTTCTTCTCCTCCTCCTCCTCCTCCTCCTCCTCCTCCTCCTAGATTTCTGGGATTTCCTGTGAGGATTCTGACCCTTTCTGGTCCATAGATGTGTTTTGGTCTGAAAGAAAGGGATTGATTGTGTGTGTGTGATTAAGAGATATCTCTCTCAGTAAAATGAAATATTCTGTTGAATACAGAGTTCTTTCTGTTTAACAAAAATGATAGAATTTTTAGGTTAGGGCCTACAAGTAATGTAGTATCTATTTGATTTCCCACCCCCCATACTTGTACATTGTAACTATATTTTTCAAACAGCTGTGGTGCCATTGGTGCTCCATTAGTGGTTTAGATCAGGTGCAACCTAGTTTGGGTTCTTAACCTTCAGAAGAAAACCAGTGATCTAGGAAGTAGGTCCAAAGAGCAAGCTGCTGCCTGTTTGCTAATTAGCAATGGAAAACTCTGCACCTGCAGACCATTGAAGGCAATGGTCTGGGGGGGGGCAAATGGTGCCGGGGTCCCCCCCCAACTACCTTAGTTCAGCCAGCTACAAAGAGATAGGGTACCAACCAATATTAACGATAGGAAAAGCTAGTTTTTTTCAACATAGTTTTTCAGTGTTTCTCATGAAATGTCAATCTCCAATATCATACTGATATCCCAGCTAGTGCTGGGTCTTTCTCCATCCCATCCAGCAGCCACTGAGACTGCAGAAATGCTATGTAAGCACAATTTTTAGGCTCACCCCTTTCCCAACTACAGAGGAGAATTGCATAAATGAACTGGAAATGTTACCATGGGAACAAGATTGACTTGAGTTTCCCAAAGAAATGGACCAAAGCTATAAATATAATAACACATTTCTTCATTAATACAAGACCCAATGAAAAACTACAATGGAACACAAGAGAAAAGCATAAAGAAGAAATTCGCAAAATTAATGAGGCATTGGAAAGATCTTGAATTTGAACTCCCACCCACACTGTACACAGTCAAATACATTTTAAAGAAAAGAAATATGTTTCAAAAAGAAAGGAATACATTTTTAGCCAATACAAACCCACATGAAGAACATTTGGCATCCGTAAAGGTTAGTGCTTCAGGTTTTCTGCTTCCACCTTTTGTTCTGATCCTCAAATTGCTTTCAAAAATTGGCCTTTTCCCCACTCTTAAGTTTTGTCCATTAGGTGAGTTGAGAAATGCTAGGTTTTGAACCCCAAATCAGTTTTTTTAGGAGATAATTGGAATAAATGTCTTTCCAAGTGATAAAAAGACAAAGAAAAAATAAAGACCATTTATGTACTTGTGGTCTGTCCTGCAGTGATCATATACCTTCAGGTCAGATTCTCAGTTGCTCACACGTTTCTCTGTTCCCGAACTTCCTTCACCCCAGATAAGAGAATCTCCATGGTTTCCACAGTGAGTGCCAGTATGGTGTAGTGGTTAAGAGCAGAACACTAATCTGGAGAACTGGGTTTGATTTCTCATTCCTCCACATGAGGTAGCAGGCTTTTGTCTGGTGAACCAAATTTGTTTCTTCACTTCTACGTACAAAATCTGCTGGGTGAACTTGAGGTAGTCACAGTTCTTCAGAACTCTCTCAGCCCCACTTACCTTTGTGGTCTGTTGTGGTAGAGGAAGGGAAAGGAGTTTGAGTCTCTTTACAGGAGAGAAGGAGGGGTATGAATCCAATCTCCTCCTCCTCTCCTCCTCCTAGCAGGTGAAGTGGAACTTTTTCACTGTCTTTCCAGGGAAAGTGAGGAAGATGGCCATGTGTGACTCTCCGGATTTTCTTTCTCCTCCCAACTCCCTCTGCCCACCCAATAGTCCTAGCCACACTGTTCTTTTTATTTTCATGCTGCTGGTCAATAATTCAGTGGATCACTGAAATTAACATGTTTATTGAATGATTGATAGACCAAAGACCTCCCCAAAAGGTGGCAGGCAATTTCTCCAGGGGGAGGTTGCACAGAAAAGAAAGGAAGTGGCAGGTGGGCAAAATAGTGGATTGGACTGGTGCAGCTGAGGACATTGCAGCAGGAGACATCCCTTTTAAATGGAAAACCATGGGAAACCCACTGAGAAGCACACATCCACACCACAAGCAGTTAGAGTACAAAAGCCCCATATATTCACACTGAAGCTCAAACACTGATTGCGATGCAGGGGGGAATTGTTTCCAATGGTCCCCATTTATATTTCCAACAATACCCACACATGAACTCATGAAACTGCTATATACTGAATCAGGCCATTGGTCTATCAAGGTCAATATTGTCTACTCAGACTAGCAGCAGTTGTCCATGGTCTCCAGGCAAAGTTCCTTCACACCACCTGATCCTTGTAAGGGGAGATACCAGAATTGAACCTGGGACCTTCTGCTTGCCAAGCAGATGGTTGATCACTGAGCTATGACTCCACAGAATGAGTACAGCCAGGAATCTACAAAATTGTGCACATGTGGCTTTGAATATACAAAGTGTAGGAATCAAAACTTTTGATAACCCATTGGTAAGGTGGTAATATACTATTTTGACTAATATTCCTGGATATGTGAGCGTCCAGACATGGTGGTCAGGGGGAGCAGAGCCCCAAGGAAGGGTTGCAGGAGGGTTCCCTGTGCATCCCATTGCCCAAGTCACATCTAGAACTCTTTCACAATCTGTGGTACATAAGAGGGACTTGGGCACCTATGCTTCATTCTGCATCTTCTTGCCACCATTTCTCTTCAACCTATACCGCACTGTTTTCTCCCCTGAATGGTTTCCTTATATATCAGCAAAATTATGAGAACAAACCTCTCCAGACCTTTTAGGTTAATGATAACCCAACCAGATGGATAATCTATTGCAGTGATCTAAAAAACTCAGGGGCTGACTCATGCCCACTGGCCAGACGATAGAAAACTGTGTGAACTCAGGGACGTTGTGTGGTTTCCAGGCAGTATGGCTGTGTTCAAATAGAGAAATTTCCCAACCCAGGATTGGCAGTTCTCACAAGAGACGTATGTTACCCTTGTTTCTTCTTGACTGAAATACAGACTCCAGAAACAATGACAGATATTCAAAGCAGGGAAGAATTTGGGGTGCCTGGTACTATCCCAAGAATGTGTAATATTTTTCCTTATGGGTAGTACATGAAATGCTGGATTTTGTGATTTCAATTCTGCCCTGAGGAACAGCAGTTCAGGCATCTGCCATGGCCTTCCTTGAGAAGAATACTTCTCCTTAGTCCTTCAGGGAATATTAGCTCAGTAGTTCGCAAAGTGTCACTTCTCCATATGACCTCTCCAGAAGCATTGCTTGCAGCATCAAAGAGCACAGATGCAAAAACGGTCACATGGAAAACATCCACCACAGATGCTATTATTACTGAATAAATGCTAGGTGAACAAACAAATTCTATAATGATTCTCTAGCAATGCTTCAGTGCTAGCAAAACTACAATAATTTCCCACTCCAGTCCCCTTCTGTGGAGATGTCTTAAATAAGCAGCAGGTTATCTCTCCCCGCATCCCCCCTGCAAACATACAGTTAACAGTAAGGGGTTGTATATATGCAAAAACTCTGAAAGAGCAAAGAGCATTTTGTGCACATGAATTCAAAAAATGAATTTCTCAGTTGCAATAGAATGTGGTATTAACCCAGAATATTGTTCCCTAAAAATGTCAGCTTTCAATTTCATTTTTTATAAGAGGCATGCTTCTAATCCATATGGCTGTGACAATAATCTTGAAGATACTAGGGAAGGGCCAGATGAAATCCCACATTCAGTAACAAAACTTGACCTTCAGTAATCAATCAATAATAAAGGGAAACTTCAGGGTGAAGCTGCTGATTTGAAATCCTGATGCAGATCTGACATTGTCAGACTTGGGCTCAATAGAGACTGGAAATAGTTAGCCTACTACAGAAAGTAATTATCCCTTTATAGACATTTATATTTTATTTATTTATTTATTTATTTATTTATTTATTTATTTATTTATTTATAACCTTTAATGGCATAGGTTTTATGTTTATTATTGTTTTGTCAACACCTCACCAATTGGGAATGATCCACACACTCCAGCTTTTCTATGCTTTTGATTGGGTCTCGTTTTCCTTTGCCCTCATTTGTGAACATACCAGTCTTTTGGACTGATAGGCTTTCATTGCAATAACATTCACACTTCCTATTCTGCTTCTCTTTATGTGTTGAAATATGCCATCAAGTTGCAGCCAACTTATGAGAACCCTGTAGGGTTTCAAGGGAAGAGACTAGCTGAGGTGGTTTGCCATCGCCTGCCTCAATATAGCAACTCTGGTATTCCATCCACGTCCTAGCCAGGGGCTGAGACTGATTAGCTTCTGAGATCTGATGTGATCTGGCTAGCCTGAGCCATCCAAGTCAGGACGCTCCTCTTTGTACCCAGATACATATTTCTGCTGACTGAGTGTAACACTTCTTGTGTTTGATAAAATGGGCTCAGTTTTAAAAAGCACATTACATTTGTGAGTCACCTAAGACAGGGATCCCTAACCCAGTTGAGTCTATGAAGACTTGCAATTTTAAGAAGGGATAACGAACACTACCACAAAATAGGGCAGCGTCAGTCACAAAATGGCTCCTTCAGTGGCAGAATTGGATGTTTCCTTTGGGGTAGTGGTTCTATTTAGTTCAGTCTTCAACCACAGTGGGCCTTTGTTAGAGGTTGACAGGCCTAGAGGTGTGAGAAAATGTATTTCTATAGAAGGACAATTCAGAAGTGTTACAGTCAGTCTGAGTCAGATACAAGTTACAGATTCTCATCAACTGCAGGGTGCTTGATTGAAATAAGAACTGCATCATGCACAGAGAAAAGGCTTCAATCCAATGCCATTTTTGAACCTGAAATAGTCCTGGGTTGTTGTTTGACTCACTGGGGAAACCCATGTTTCCCCAGGAAGGCATGACTTTTCTCCAATGGAAAGAATAATGCATCCTGTGACTAATTTCAAGTGAAAAAAATGTTAGGAGGGTTGATGCCCCTTCTATGTGCCATGGTTCAAGAACACAGAACCCAAAACTCATATCTGCTCATATCAGGATGGGAATCCTGGACCTAACCTGTGTACTGCATAATGTATGAATCAATCATCAGTCAGTGGATATGGAGTAACTGGAATCTCCCTGTATTTTTTTCCTGTTCCGCTGAAGATCTTTTGGATATTATTGTCAAGATTCAAGAAGCAGATGAGAACTGGGGTTACAAAGCACCCTGAATAAAGACACTGGGCCCACATACCTCTTCTGGTATGTTTTGCTTGCAACAGCTCATCTGAACATGGACTTCTGAAGGTGTCACCCTGGCAACAGGTATAATCAGCAAGGGCCATTCAGGTGCACCCGCAGTGGGGGGAGGGTCCTACTTTATGAAACAGTCTATCTGAGATTATTAGGATGGCCCTCTTTCATTTCACACTTCTATCTTTTCACAAAATGTGCATAACATGATTGTCCTGGAAGCATTCTTGTAGAAGGAACACAGCTGTGGTGTATTGGATCAGCTAAGGTGGGGGGTGGGGGGGCTCTTACTAAGGATAAAGTTTTTTCTACACTGATTGTCTTGCTATCTGAAACAGAGCTCTTTGCATCTGCTGTTTTAGGTTTTTGTTTGTTTGTTTGTTTGTTTTCCCTTTGTTGTACCATCTCAGCTCAACTACATTATTTCACTAGAAATCTTTGCTGTTAGATTCATATGTTATCATATCTATTAATCTGCTCACTGATTGCCTGATGTTATCTTATTTTGTAATCCATGTACTGATGGACTGAAAGGTTTGATCATAGTTGTAATCTGCTTTGAGTCCCAGTGAGAAAGGCAGATCTAAATTAAAATAACATAATGAAGGAGAAGGAGGAGGAGGATGCAATGGCTCTCATGGATACATGCTAGGAATTACTGCTTTAAGGCTTGTTATTT
This sequence comes from Sphaerodactylus townsendi, assembly GCF_021028975.2. Lineage (NCBI taxonomy): Eukaryota > Metazoa > Chordata > Lepidosauria > Squamata > Sphaerodactylidae > Sphaerodactylus > Sphaerodactylus townsendi. The sequence goes on along the minus strand of NC_059425.1, from coordinate 37,859,480 downwards.
TGCCTGCAGCTGACCAACCCCTTGAAACTGGCCAAAGCTTTAGATGTGGAAGATGAAACAAACAAATCCTTGCTTCTTCAGAACATCCTATTATTTGCACATAATGAAAGCTCTTCAAATCTGTATCTTCTTCCTCCTTATTTAAGAGCCCCTGCTCTGTTCTTAGTTCAGTGATGCTGCAAACATTACATGTAACTGATGCTTGAAACAAATCAAAACAAAACAATGGAGGGGGCAGCCTAGCCTTTAATTTAATTTTATGGCCCAGAAATGGCTTATTACTATAAATTAAGTTTCTGGAAACATGTTCATTTTAACTGTCTTGCTAAAACATTTAAAAGGAAACATTTATATAAAAAAGGAAGATGAATAATTCATCTCATTCTCCACAGATCGCATTAATTAATTTGAAAAGAAAGCAAAACATTTAGAGTGCTGTGACTTTGGGGCTGATTCTATGATGAGGCATAGAGAGAGGATGTTAGGATGTTTAGCCTGGAGAAGGAAATTAGGCTCAGAAAAGCATAGGCTGACAGACTGCAAGCATTCAAAAGGATGTGCAGAAGGAAAAGTGAAAGATGAACACTATGCATATAGATATATAGTCATTTGAAGCGGTTTCTAAGCTGCCATCTTAACCCAATAGCCAGCGATATCATCCAATATTGAACTGAGCAGATTTGTAGTGTGATCCTCCCAATCTGAGAAACATAAGCCTATTTTTGATTTAGGTCCAGATTAATTCACATTTGGGTGCAGCTCACAATGAGTTCAATTTCAGCCCCTCTCTGGTCACTAGTTGACCTTCCCTGCCAGTTCTCCCTTTTCATATTTGAGGGACAGCCTCTGTCTGTGTAGACAACCTCACCCCCTTCTCCAAGTTTCCTCCTACTCTTAGAACCAAAATAGGTGTCCATCCAATCTATGGATACTGCCATCATTTAAAAGTCTAATAATTGATTTGAGAATGTTGTGAGGGGTCAACCCTGATTGTCCCCATTTCAAATGCTGAAATGGATGCATACACTAACTGGACACTTTGTGTGTGTGTATGTGCGTGTGAAGTGCCATTATGTTACTTCTGACTGAGGCAGCCCTATGAATTAATGACCTTCAAAATGACCTGTAGTTAACTGCCTTCCTCAGGTCTTGCATGCTGAAAGCTGTGGCTTCCTTTATTGAGTAAATCTATCTCATATTGGGTCTTCTTTTCCTGCTGTCACAACTTTTCCTAGCATTATTGTATTTTATCTGCTTTTCATCCAGAAGGCCCAAGGTCCAATATCCAGTTGAAAGGATCGGATAGTAAGTAATTTGAAAGATGTCTACTCGAAACCAGTGAAAACTGCTGCTGATCCTAGAAGATAGTACTGACCTTGACTGACCAATGGTATAAGGCAATTCCATGTGCTCTTGTATGCATTCAACAGTCTTTTCACTGGTGACATTGAACTTTTGGCAAGGCCTGCTAAAAAAGGTGCAAAAAGGACCTTCCTGGCAAGGAGGAGCAGTAACCTCCAGGTGTGCCTTGGAATTCTCCCAAAATTGTAATCGATCCTCAGACTAAAGAGATCAGTTTCCCTGAGGAAACATCAACTTTGGCATCACATTTCTGTTGAACTCCCTCCTAAAGTTCCACCCTCCTCAGACACTATCCCTACATTTCCAGGAATTTCCAGGAATATGGTTGGCCACTGTTAGGGCAAATTTTTGGAATGTGTAAGACCTTTGAAAATTAAGCTGCATCCTTGCTGATTGCAGAAGCTGCTGAATTGCATTGTCAGGATTCTTGTCCCAGATGCATAGGCAACAAAGCCAAACTAATAACAAGATTAAATTAGTAGACAGATGCAAGGAGACCCTGGGCTGACCTGAAGTATCTGACACACTCCTCATGGGAGAGCTGGTCCTTCAAATAGACTGGCCTTAGAAGGCATGCGTAGAAGCATATTCCTAGCCAATGTAGTTGTTCCAAAATGGCAGTAATATGCTTTCCTTAACATATTCTAAGTAGGAGTTGAGAGAGGGAAATCAAGAGGAAGCATCATGGCTGAGCCAGAATGTGAATTCTGGTCTCCACAGGTTAATTTCAACCTTCTAAATTCCACACTGACCTGACTGTTGCTCCCCCTCCTTTTGATGGCTGCCAGGCTATGTGGCAACTTAAGGAATGAGATTGAGGAGCAGAGGAAGGAAATGACAGTGACTCTCTGATAACATCTTTTGCTTCTTTCTCTTGCCTTGTCTCTGCTGACATAAGCATGTGTCTCATCATGTTCAATTAAAAATTACATCTCATCCCTTCAGCATTGCCTCCTGAACGATTTATAGATATATATGTTAATGAAGTTGTTCAGTTGAGATTGGAACTCCATTTTAGAAGACCACAACTGATGACAATGCACAGGAAATGGATATGTTTCTAGCAGCCCAGAAGCAAATGGGTGAAACACGAGAGTGGAAGCTATTGCATAACTCCCCTGCCACTTAAACCCTGTTTACCTTCTGGCCAAATGCAGTTAAATTCATATCCAAGAAGGCATTTTTGAAGATGGAAATAGACAATAATTAGTCTTTATCCCCCCTCCTTTTTACATTGTCTGATAAATCTTTATGCATTCCTTTCTCTTTATTACTATAACCTGGTGACTATGCTGAAAATCTAGGATCACTTTTCACTTTAGGGTGATATTGTTTTAACAAAAGTTGTTTTATAGCAAAGAGTTAGGATTAGGTGTTCTCAGTTTTTATTAATTGATATTAGTAATTTTAGCATTGTTATAATAATACATTTTAATTTTCAGTTTTACATAATATAAAAGAGCTGGACCAAATTCAGATGCTTCTTATGATAACAAAGCACTAGGTATTAAAATGAAGCAGAAAATATATATCATTTTTTAAAAAGAGGAATGTAATTGTATGTGGACAAATAGATATTCAGTTTTATCTAGTTTAGACCATGAGGTGAATGCCACCCTAGCATCAACAAAGAAGTAAGTCACAAAGAAAATGATAGTGTTAAAATTAATGATTACACAATTCTTGTGGAACAAATAGATCTAACAGCGAAGACAACATGACTAAAAATTAAATAATATATACACCAAATTAGAAGACTTATGTAACTTAGCTTATAAGAGTAACTTCAGGCAGGCCCTTGTTAAGAATGTGGCTATGAGCTTGCAGCGCCCAACCACTTTTAACTGCACTGGGAAATGAGTACACAATTTGGGGGGTGGGGGACATTTTCAACAGCAAAAAAGCATGAGAGTAATAATTTGAAAATCCATACCTTTACCTCCTTCTCAGAATAACAGTATCAGTGGCTGAACATTTTTTTAATCATACAACCACCTAACATGTCATTCCACTTTTAGATGCTGTTCTTCTAAATGCAAATGTGTGGAAGATGTCTGGGTGATGTAATCATGAGGCCCTGTTCAAGCCTGTCTTGATCAGCCTTCTTATTCCTCTGGAAAAATCCCATCTGTTTAATTACATTTAGGATACAGAATGGGTGACACCTGGCTTGACATGTGAAAGGGATCTGGGAATCTTACAGCCCCATCGAAGCGACAGGACTGGATATTGATGCTGTCCTGCTCAATTTATACACTTCCCAAAGGTTTCTGACTAGCCACTTTTGGAACCTGTTATTAAAATTTTTGGATCCCACCACTGACCCCTCCCCCCAAATCTGGATTATGCCATAAGTCTTATACACTTTTATCCAAATATCCATAAGACCATTCCTTATAATGTGGGCATCCTTTACATTTGAATGTTTCATCTGTCCCACTTTCTCTGTCCATAAATAGCTGTGAATTCCAACTTTTAACTCTGCAGTTTCCAATTTAATGATTTTTTGTTCTGGTTTTTTTTAATCCAGTCCAAAATCCATACCAGTCCCACTGTTTGGTAATATAATTTAATAGTTGGTACTGCCAGCCCTCTTTTTTCCCATCTTGTAAAACATTAAATCTGATTCTGGGTTTCCTGCCATTCCAGATGAATTTATTTATATGAGTCTGTCATTCTTTCAAAATTTGTCTTTTATGTAGATTGGAATCATTTGAAACAAAAAGTCCAGTTTTGGTAGAACACTCATCTTCACAGTAGCTATTCTTCTCAACGATGAAATTTTTGATTTAATCCATCTCTGCACATCTTTTATATTCTTCCATGTTGTTATATAATTATCTTTAAATAATGTATCATTTTGTCCATCCAAATTAATTCCAAGATATTTAATTTTCTTTGAACTAATATCTCATCCAATAATTTTGCCAATATCCTTTTCTTTTTGTTTTGTTACAAATTTCAAAGAAATGTTTTCTTTCTATTAATTTTGTATCCTAAATAATAACCAAATTGTTCTATTTGCTTCATCAAATATTTAATTGACAGCTGTGAATTCGTGATTAGTATTACATCTGCATAACTTTCCACCTTATATTCTTCTCCATTTACACTTAAACCTTTGACTCTTTGATCTTTTCTAAACTATGTTGCCAAAACTTCCAGTCTAAGAATAAACAACAATTGAGTTAATGGATGGCCTTGATGTGTTCCTTTTGCAATTTGTAGTTCCTCTGTAAAAACACGATTTATTAACATCATTGCATGTTGATTTCTATAGATGCTTTGTATTCAGTTAAAGTATCTTGAACTACATTTTAAGCTTTCCGTTGTCTTTAATGTAAAAGTCCAAGAGATATTATCAAAGGCTTTTTCTGTATCTAAAAATATGACTGCTACTTTCTTTTTTCCTTTTGTCAAACTACAAAGCATCAATTACAAATAGTACATTATGTTTCCATGAATTAACTTATTTATGCACATTCTTAGTCTGGTCGCCATGATTGTTGTAAACAATTTATAATCCACATCCAGCTCCGATATAGACTGTGTAAGACTGTAGTAATTCTGGATCATTCTGTAAGACTGTGGTAATTCTGGATCATTCCTTTCTTTATGAATCAGTATAATATGAGCTTCTTGCCATTTTGGTGGTAACTTTTTCTTCACTTATCTCATTCATCACTTCTCGTAATGGCATGATTAACTTATCTTCTAAGGATTTATAATTTTCTGCTGTTAAACCATCTGCACCTGGGGCTTTCCCTTTTTTTCAGTTCTTTTATAACTTGAAATAATTCTTGGATTGTAATATTTTGGTTCAGTATTTTCCTGTGATCCACTGTAAAACAAGCTTTACTTGTTTCCCAAATTGTGATAGCAGACATTTCTTCAGTCCTGTTATTTTTTGTATGTCTTTCATATATTTTTCCACTATATCTTCTTGTAGCAAAAGATTGTCATTTAATCTCTATCTATTCCCCCATCTTATTCCACTGCCGTGTCATTTCTATTGGATTATGATCCACAAATGTTTTCAGGAGTATATCAACCTGTTCTAAATTTGTAAAGAATGTTTTAGAAATTCAGGACATATCAATTTTTGAATAAGTTTTAAGTCTATCAGAAAAAAAGGTGTAGTCTTTTGTACTGGGTTTTTTATTTGCCAGGGATCCACTAAGTTCAAAATTTCTATTTATATAAATACATTTTTTTTTCAGAAATTTGCCTTTTATCACTTTTTAGATTCATATTTGTTAGGATCTATTACTCCATTCATATCGCCAAATATCATTATATCTCCGTTTTGAAAGTTCAAAATAGTTTGAAACAATTTTTCAAAAAAGTTCTCTCTGGCATTGTTTGGAGCATATATGGTTGCCAAAGTATATATCTTGCCATCTGATAATTTAATCTTCGGTAAATATATATCTTCCATCTAGATCTTTAACATTTTTGAGAATACTTATAGTTTGATTTTTTTATATAAATAAGTGAACAAATATTGGAAAGAAATACACACAGAAATCCAAAACAATTGAAAAACAACTTCCAAATGGGTTCAAAGACTTTATTATTGGGAATTCCACCAGAAGAACTTACCAGGAAAATTCCAAGAACTATTTCTGTATTTATCAACACCAGCCAGAGTGGTATTGGCATATAGCATATAGATGGAATGCAGTAACTTGCCCAGACCGGGAAATGTGGGAAGAGAAGATAAGAAAATATGCAACAAGTGCAAAGCTCATTAGTCTTGTAAACAGATGACCAAAGCAAGAATTTCATGAAAAATGGAAATTGTACTTCTTGTATTATGCTAATATGTCTTAATAATGTTCTTCTAAAATAAGAAAGGTAGCTAAAAGAAATGGGATATAGTGCCTTATACTAATATTGATGTTTATCGACTTTAATGACAGAACCAGTATATTATTACTAGCTGTTGCTTGATTTGTAGTTAACATAGTTAATATGATTAATGCTTAGCAAATATTTTTTAAAAGAAGACTAAACTTAAGAATTATATTAGTTCAATAATGATTGACAAGAAAGGCTTTTTATACTTAGAATATAATAAATGTCAGGATTCTTCATATATATGTAAAGGCTTTTATATCTATTTTTATATTCTGCTATTTTTTTAAAAAATATAAAATTATATAAAAAGAATGACATTGTACAGTCAAGCTTCTGCTCCCTTCTCTACCTCAGCATAGGCATCAGAGGCTATCTACTGTAGCTGTTTAAGTACTTCATATGAGAAGCAGAAAAAAGAAAGTCAAATGGAAGCTCAAGGGACTGAGAGAGAGAATCACATGTCCCTTCTGCTCACACAGCTATCAGTTCAAAAGGGCTGATGCCTGGAAGGGTTTTTGCCTGAGGGTGCCAAGCGCATTGGTGGTATGGAGTCTCACACTTCGTAGTTCTGTATTCAGAAACCTCTAGTGGTTTATGGGGGAACCTCTAACAATTTAATAGATTTATAGGTTCAACAAAGAGAATGAAAAAAAAAGATTTACTGCTTCTCTGTGTTTCCTGTTTTAGAGCTGGCTTAAGGCTGCAGTAATCATGGGAGGGGAGCAGGTCTGCACTAAATGAAATGTTCAGCTCTGCATCTTTCTGATCTGGCATGGTTAGAGATACACAGAGGACTTTAGAGAATGTGGCCAGGGGGTTGGGTGCTTGGACCACCATTTAATTTTATTTCAGGGTAGTCAACTCCTGTTTGGGAAATTTCTAGAAGTTTGGGGGTGGAAGATGGAGATAGCATGATTTGGGGAGGGGAGGGATCTGAGAGATCAGTATAATTCCATGGAATCCATCCTCCAAAGCAGCCATTTTCTCCAGGTGAACTAATCTCTGTTGTCTAGACATCCTTGAGCACCACAAAAAACTATTTTTGCTCTGCTCACAGTTTCCCCAAGAAGGAGTTACTTCATTTTTGCCAAATGGCAGTTTAGGAAATAACTTTGCAAAATGAATGGAGAGTTCCTTCATCAGCTCCATTCCCAACAGGATATCTGACCTGGCGAGAAGCTGATCACTTCCACAGAACAACTGAATGCTCGCAGTAGAGTTGTCAGTGGATTCCTCATATGTGTGCTGAACTCCTCCTCTGAGAAAATGTGCTAGCCATATTAAAACTCAATTTACTTCTCTCCTTGGATATTTTGTCCAAACATGGCCCTCCAGTTCTGTTTTGAAAATTCTCTTTGGGTGAAATTCAGAGGTAACTTTAACTTGACCATTGGCCACATCTCATTCTCATCTAAGGCAACTAGGGGAAAATGCCTGTGGTTGTTGGAATTTACCCACTGACAGGCCAACCGGGCTCACTGCAACAGGGTGGCTTCAGTTTTTGGCAAACAGCCACATATGCTTGTCAAATCTTGTTTGAAAACTTGCCTAAAACAAGATCCTTTCCATGATAACTTATTCATATGAATACACCATGGCATGCAAGGGCTCTCTTTCCCCATGGCTACCATGTACCCAAATGGCTGTGTAACTCAGCTGTCTCTAGAAGAGTGCACAAGCAATCCTTGGCTGGCAGAAAGGAGCACAAAGTGCACTTTCTCCCAGCATTTCACGGGCCCTTTTGCAGACATACTCTGACTGACCCATGCAGCTACCTCACAATCTAGAGTTCAGGCACTTTCATATCCATCACTCCACGCATATCACAAGGGAGCTCATCTCATTCTCAGCTCTTTCTTGCAAAGCTTTCACAAGGCTTTTTGATATATCTCCCTCCAAATTCATCATGCTTTCTGTCTGCTATGAAAAGGCAGTGCTAGGCCGCCAGATTCTTTTAGGCTCCTGTTTTAATTTCTCCCCAGTCCTGCTCAGTGCTTGAGAAGGTTTGGTCATGATGACTTTGAGACTCCTTTCAACTCCACATGTCTATGACCATTAGTGAGGCTGCCAAATATAACTCCTAGACTCAGGAGACAGACTATGACAGTTTATGATGCGCTGTGCTTCCACTCTAAGGTGAACATTATAACCCAAGAGTTCCTATATGGCTCAAATTGTAACCATGACTAAAGAAAAACTCCCTGCCAGCCATCTGCTTCTTTGGCTGTGGCTCTTTCCTAGCCTTAAACAGTGTCCAGCAACATCTGAGATGGTAGGAAGCCTCTCTCAGAGACTCCAGGACCTGGGATGCAGCAGGAAAGACATACCCAGGGAAGATGGGGAGGAGGGAAAAGACAAGCAGCCCAAGCAGTCAGCCTGGTCATGGTGCTGTTACCCTGCTGCCCCATAGAGGTGTAGGGAGGTCTGCAATGTGAAAAAGCCTCCCCACAGCTGAGAAGCCTCTGTGGGGCTCAATAGACTCTATGGGGCTCGTAGACTTCTATGGGGCTCAAAAAGGTGGTGTAAGTCTCATGTCTTGGCTGCTGGTATAACACGGCGAATGGCTGGAAGGAAGCCAACTAATGTTGGCTCCTCCTGTGTCCCACCTCTGCTATGCTGGTGGTGGCTGGGATGCCGGTGCCATGTTCAGTGCCATGTCCCAGCACTGGGGAGGGCTGCAGCAGCAGTACTCCAGCAGGTTTGCCCCTCCACCAGGGCAACTGCCCTGGGATGGGCAAATCCTCTGCTGTCATCGCATGCCACTTCCATGGGTAGATTTGTCTCCCCTTTGAATGGGGCTGAAACACACATACTGACTCCTTCCTTTGTGCCCCAGCAGCAGCAACCCAACTAGCAGTGGATCTTTCACTGGGTGTAAAGGATTCTTGGAAGTACAGCAGGCAATGGGGGAAGGGATTCAGAAAAGTAATCAAGAGTGCCACATGACTTTTAAAGTTCAAAATTGCGATGGGAGGGAAGCTGTATTCCATTGAAGTGGCGGCTAAGGTGATGTGTGTAGTCATTAGAATGGTACACTAGGAACAGGGAGATTCAAACCATGTTTCAATCATAAAGCTCACTGGATGACACTCTTGTACCTACCTAACAAGGTTGTTGTGGAATTAACATCCATCCATCCATCCATCCATCCATCCATCCATCCATCCATCCATCCATCCATCCATCCATCCATCCATCCATCCATCCATCCATCCATCCATCCATCCATCCATCCATCCATCCATCCATCCATCCATCCATCCATCCATCCATCCATCCATCCAAATATGCCATCTTTTTTTGATCACAGATGCTAACACATGTTAAATCTTTTCAGTATACCATATGAATGATTAACATTGTGTATTTTCCAACTGAATCCTTGCTTGTAACTAAGATGAGCAGCTGCTGAGAAGAATAATAGAAGAGGGAATTTTTACTGCAGTGGCTTCTCTCAGCACCACGGAACAAGCTGCAAAGATCCGATCTCTGTCTTCCACATAATTATGAGCAACATAGGAGTCCTGACTTCCTCTGGGTCTGATCATCCTAGCTACAGCACCAGTCTGAGCATTGCACTATGGACCTCCTGCAAGAAACTTATATTTTGAAAAGAGAATTCTTTGGATAGCTAGAGTAAAGCACACATTGCTGTTCCTACTGTAGAAGGATTAGCAGCAAGCCAGTAGCCTCCATGAAAGGTCAAGGAAGAATATTGACTGCCTATCATTTTAAAGAGATGTATTCTAAATCATATTTAGTGAATCGGAGTCATAAGACATTTTCACTCATTACAGAAACAAGCAAAACAGCCGAGTCCATAAATCAGAGCAATTGCAAAATGGAAACATAATTAGTCTAATTATCCTAAGCAGTCCATTATAGATAGGGAATGGGGGAAAATGTTACTCTGACTGCTAAATCCTTTGCCTTGGAGCACATAAATATGTTTTCTAAATGGTTCCTGTATAATAAACCATACATTAGCTATGTTCACTGTTTATTACAAATTTCCCCCCTTAGATATGTTTTGACAGGGGGAAAACATAACAATAGATTTACATTAGAAGTTGTTCCACACAGATATGCTAAGCATTAAAGTAATGCTTGAACACAATCCTACTGGGAAATCACGATGGCTTTCTAGTGATATGAAAGTTTCAGAGGTTTTTTAAAAATTCTTTCCAAGTACCGGTAAGTGTTTATCTCATTTTTGTTGAATCAGATTAAAGCTGGAAAAATTGCTCCCAGCCTGTGCCAAGCTGGTAATGTGCACCTGGCACAATGCACATGACTCAGATTCCATCATGTACCAGGAGATGCCAGGACATTTCCTAAAAAATTCCTCTGTACTATTTAGTACCAAGTACTAAATGCACTAGCAGTGGAAGCTTGCAGTTGCTTGGAGTGGCTAAGAACCCACAGGGACAAAATGGTAAAAAGGCCCCCTTCCACACAGCAAATGTGTAGCGGGTTGCAGTCATGATGAAGGAATCTGTTTCCCTGGTTTCCCAGTCACTTGTATGCTGTGAAGGTAGCGCATGGACCCCACGGAAACAATCCGGGTTGCTGTTGCACCTTTGCATGGAGGTGTGTCTATTTTTTTAAATTACTTCCCATCCATGGGTCACTACACAAGCATGCACAAATGAACCCACACAGCCATGGTGATGTCCCATGATACAATCATCTGCACCTGCATAGCTATGCAGATACAAGCCATTAAAAAAAATAAAAGGAAAAGGGAGGCAAATAAAGCGCCTCCTGCCTGGCTGTTTGTTCACAAACAGTTGCAACCGGGGTTTTGGGAAATACTCACTTGTTTAGCGATTTTCAAAAAATCCAAATGGGGGAAATAACATGGGGGAGGAATCTGTGCAAAGTCCCCTCTCCCTACTGGGGGGAGGGGGAAATTTTGGAAATCTCACAAGTTAGAGATCTCCACAGCGAGGCAGGCTCTACCTGTCTCCCCTTATACTTTGATAAATACAAGCCAAAGCATGAGGCTTTGTCTATAGTTGCAAAGACCAATTAGCTTCAATTGCAGAAAGAGGAAAAATATATATCCGGGTGCCCCCTCCTGTTGTACACCGCCCAGAGCCCTTCGGGGATGGGGCGGTATAAAAATCCAATAAAATAAATAAATAAATAAATAAAATATATATAAGCAATCAATGGATCACAGAAATGAAAGAATACAGTTGAGCAGCAAAAAACCAAAAGCATCTGAACATAGGAGAATGAAATAGGTATAAACACAGCCCTCCTCCCCAGGTTTAATTCTTGCGTTCAGCTGTGGTTCATTCTCCATCACAGCTTTCTTTCCTCCCACATGCACGATCACATTCTTGTTTTCCCTCCCAGTTACTGCTATGCTAGGAGGATTGGCGTGTGACTTTTTCCACTCTCCTTTTTGCCCCATCAGTGCCAGCAGATACCAGAGGAGTGTAAAAAGTCACTGTTCCACTAACTCAAGCTAAGGTTGCCAATTCTGGGTTGGGAAATTCTTGGAAATGTGGGGGTGGGAGGGTAAAGTTTGAGGTATAATGCCATAAAGTCCACCCTCTGAGGCAGTTGTTTTCTGCAGGGAGACAGATCTCTGTCATCTGGAGATCAGGTGTACTTCTGGAGATATCCAGGCCACACCTGAAGGTTGGCAACCGTACGCAAGCACTCCTCCAACCAGGGGATATGAGGTGAAACCCCCTTGCAATGTTGCGGGGACCTCTGTGACAGCTGGAGGGAATGCTTGAGCACAGCAGCAGATCACAGCTCTCTTGTCCTTTGCTTCTTCTGTAGCTACCAGGCTGCAGAGGAATGTAAAGGATCAGCCCAGTGAATCCAACTGGACACTTCCTGCAAGGCTGTAAGCTTCAGCCGGTATTTATTTATTTACTTCATTATAGCCTGCCTTTCTTCCAAGTAGGGATCCAAAGTGGCTCACATCCTTCCCCTTTTGTTCATTTTATCTTCACAACAACTCTGTGAGGTAGGTTAGGCTGAGAGAGTGTAACTGGTTGGTAATCACCCAGCAAGTTTTCCATGGTAGGGTGAGAATTCAAACATGGGTCTCCCAGCTCCTTGTATGGCATTCTAACCACTTCACCACAGTGGCTCTCTAAGCCAACCATATCTGCACAGCACTTCGGGGGTAGGGCGGTTTATCAAATCAAATCAAATCAAATCAAATCAATCAATCAATCAATCAATCAATCAATCACTCACTCACTCACTCACTCACTCACTCACTCACTCACTCAATCAATCAATCAATCAATCAATCAATCAATCAATCAATCAATCAATCAATCAATCAATAAGACACCCTGAGGATTAAAAATGGCATCTTGGGGAGGAACTCCACACACCTTTTTCTCCAAGATGTCCTCAGAATGTCGTATTTCAGTTCGACGTGTCTTTTTTTGAAGTCATTAAAATGTGGACCTTTTTTCCTGAAGTTGTCTGCAAGTTGTCTCCTATTTACTGTGTGGAGCTCACAAGCTGAGGAGATGTTTTATTCTCCCATCCAACTGTTAAAGTTCTGTCAGTTTCCTCTGCAGCTCGCACCCAACATTTTATGGTGCTGCACTGATTGTCTGTGCCTGCAGTCATTTGCTGAAAGTTTCCCTGGGGACATTTGCTCTGCAGGTTCTGCTGCTGGGCGTCTTTTCAGCCTGAAAGTACATGTTGTACTCAGCTTGTCCTGCCGATTCTGACAATATATAGTTTTCCTCTTTAAACTGTTTTTCGACGAGCTGTCTTCGAAGACAGGCACACACAATTTCAGAATCCATGCCTATTTTCAGATCATGCCTGTGTGTCTTTGAAGACAACTGAATTGTAGTGAACTGTAGTGACTATATATTGCCAGAATTGGCAGGGTGAACTGAGTATAATCATATACTTTGGGGGCTGAAAAGGCACCCAACAGCAGAGACTGCAGAGGAAACATTCTGAGGAAACCTTCAGCAAATGGCTGCAGGCATGGAGAATCACTTCATCCCCATAAAATGTAGAGCGTGAGAGCTTTAAACTCGGGCAGGAGGAAATCTGAGCGGTGGGGAAAAAGCCTCTTCCTCCTTTCACACCTTTTTTGACTGTACTGTCTGGACAAAAATGCGGAGGTGGCTTTTTTAAAGATGTCCCCAGGATGTCTTATTTGTGCAGGGCAGAAAGGACCAACGCCTTTTACTTGCTTTACTTGTTATCATCAAATGCCATGCAACAGGAATGGAGAGAATCTCCTGAGACCCAACACTGTTTGCTTTGCAACTGAACCATGGCAGTGTATGAACTTAGAGAAGAGGCTGTGTATTTGTGCCCTTTTTTGTGCTGGAATGTTGTATTTTGCTGCACTTTGTAATTGTAGGTTTCAATTGTAGGTTTCTAACTGAGCAGATTTGTAATGGCAGAGTTCCAACCCTGATCTTCCTCCCAGATTGGCTCCACACTAAATTTTCCATTAGTGGAACAGAACTTCCCTGTCTCTCATCTCCCACAGCAAAGCAGCCTACTCATCTCCATTATATGCTGCTCCCTAGATGATAGGGGGACTCCCAGAAACAGCATGTGTGGGTTAACAGTGAAAGAGGGCACTGATGGAACTGCTGGTTTTGTTTGGATTTAACATCTGCTTTGCAGAGTGGAAGAAAAGTATTGGACACCTTCTGGGGTGTGGTGGTGGGGTAATGGTGTAACTTCGTGGGGTAATGGTGAAACTTCGATAGGTCTGCCAAGTGTATCATTGGAACCAAGTTCGAATCCTGCAATATGTCTTAGATCCCCCTCAGTGTTCCATTGGTAGTAGACATGGTTCCCTTAGGGGAGAATGTTTGAAAACTTCTGTATTATATAATATAAATGGATCACCCATTTAGGAGACAAACACAAATAAGTATTGAAACATTATCCACATAGGGCTCTGTGCTCATAAATTGCCTTAGCTAACTAGAATGTATGCCTGCCTTGACAAGTAATTAGATGGTAAATATGCTCAATAAAGGCAGTACGTGCAATGTTGGTAAATATAAGGCCTGTTATTTGCATTTAGAGTTGACATTCCTGGTGAGTAATAGCTGGCAATGGTGATTATTGCTCTTATTTCAGATTCAGATAGGGGGAAATCTGACTCACCTTCAAGTCTACAAATTACACCTGCATTGCTCAGCTCATTCCCTTGCGTTGATCAGGACCTGCATACAAAATGCAAAGGAAAATGCTCAAATCATTCTGTTTGGGCAGGTTCAGCTGAGGGCACTTCTTTGCCTGGTGAAACTTTTTGCAGCTCCTGTTGAAGATCTAAATCAGGCCTGTGACAATTGCCACTAAGCATGGCAAGTCATGTGCTGAGTCTGCTAGGTACCTGAAAATGCCCCTGGCAGGGTTTCCAATCTCAAGGTGTAGTCTGAAGTTTTCTTTGAATTACAACAGATCTCCAGATTACTGAGATTAGGTCCCCTGGAGGAAACGGCAGTTTTGGATTTGAGGTCTGAGAGGTCCTTCTTGGTCATAGCACCAAAACTCTGAGGGTCTGGCCCCAGGGAGACTTCTCTGTTGCCATCCTTTGCCAGCAGGTGAAGAATTGGGGGGTGGGGAGAGGTTCTGGCATTAGAACATAAGAAAGAGCCTGCTGGAACAGACCAGAGTCCATCTAGTCCAGCACTCTGCTACTTGCAGTGGCCCACCAGATGCCTCAGGGAGTTCACGTGCAGGATGTGAAAGCAATGGTTTTCTGCTGCTGCTGCTCCTGAGCACCTGGTCTGCTAAGGCATTTGCAATCTCAGATCACAGAGGATCAAGATTGGTAGCCATAGATCAGTGGTGGCGAACCTATGGCACGGGTGCCAGAGGTGGCACTCAGAGCCCTCTCTGTGGGCACACGTGCGCAGAGTTCGTCATGTGATAATAGTGCAATTATTTCAGGGAGATTATTAGCATTAAACCTAAGACCTAGTTTTGGGGAAGCAGTGTAGGTAACCCTGTTAAGTGCTGTTAAACCCTACTGATTTTCATGGGAAGAACTAAAGTGTGATCCTTTACCTGGGAGTAAGCTCAGTTGTTGGCAATGGCGCTTGCTTCTGAGTAAACCCTCCTAGGGTCATGATTCACCCATTCGAAGCGTTGCACAGTTGCTTCAAAGCAAAGCCACCGACTACCACCAAGCTTACTCCCGAGTAACATGTGCCTTGGAGCCAACTGTTTTTTCTATATTAAAATCTCAGTATTCAGGTTAAATTGCCATGTTGGCACTTTGCGATAAATAAGTGGGTTTTGGGTTGCAGTTTGGGCACTTGGTCTCTAAAAGGTTCGCTATCACTGCCATAGATTTACTTCTCCATAAATCTGTCCAAGCCTCTTTTAAAGCTATCCAGGTTAGTAGCCATCACCACCTCCTGTGGCAGCATATTCCAAACACCAATCATGCCTTGCGTGAAGAAATGTTTCCTTTTTATAGTCCCAATTCTTCCCCCCAGCATTTTCAATGTATGCCCCCTAGTTTTAGTATTGTGAGAAAGAGAGTTCTCTCAAGGTGAGTTGGGTCAATGAGTTTTCGGAGCTTTGGTAGTGGATATGCAGCCAGAGCAGACTTTCAAAGAGAAGTTAAAAAGAGTGTAAGACCATCCTATAAAGCCAGCTTCCCAAAGGGGAAGTGTGCCTGAATGCAAGAACCTTTTGTTAACACACTACAGTTTGGTTTATTGTTTCTCATTCACATCATGATGGCACCAAGCATCTTGGTCTCTGCTCCACCCTCACTCCCCCAACGGCTCTCATATTAGAAACACAACTTTTGTCTTTGCCTTTAAATCTCCTGTGGCCCCTTTCAGTAGAAAGAGCACACATATACAGAGCATGCACACAAGTCACAGCTATTATCTCCTGTGCCAAGTCAAAGGACAACACTATAGTAGGCACACAATGCTTCCCTTATGCCCAGTCCCCAGTAGGGCAGGTCATAGATTGAAGTTGTTTTAGTAAACATACAGTACATGTACTTTGTGGAGTTGTATCTGAAGTCCTGACAGAAATACCTGTTATTATTTTAATGCTGCCTGCCTGCTGATGGATGAAAGTGCCTTTGGAGTAACAGGGTTGCTAAGTGTTCGGCATTTCTGAACATTGGATGTGTATTCTAAATAAAGAAAATGCTCTATGGTGTTATTTCTGGTTTTAGGTTTTTTTAAAGCTAGCTAGAAATTTGAAGCCAAAGTGTGGCAAATAGTCAAGAAAAAAAATCCCTGCCTATTGTTAAAAGAAGATCTTGTAAGAAACAGTATGGCTTTTCCCCAGCTTTCCCAGTCCTTGCCTCTTAACAGTGCAACACTCCTCCTTTCCCAGATCTCTGGCTTGATCCATATAACTTACTAGGCCAGTGTTACAATTCACAGGAGAATGAAATGCATGACCTTCCTTCATGCATATGTGAAGCAGGCCCTCATATTCATAAATGGGGCAAAGATATTCAAAGGATTTAGTGTCTAGCCTGTAAACTAAGATCTTCCAAACCCTGTTCTCTGTGTTTCTGTCTATGGAGGGTGGGAACCAGGAACAGGGCTTTTTCAGTGGTGACACCTTGCTTTTGGAATGTCCTCCCTCTAGCAGGCAGTGGCGTAGCACCAAGGGGACAGGGGTGCGTGTGACACATGGGGCACGCCCCCCTGCAGGGGTGTGGCAAGGGCGTTCTGGGGTGGGCGGGGGCATGGCAGGGGCGCAGGGCGCACATGTGCCCCGGGCGCAGTTCCCCCTCGCTCCACCACGCTAGTAGGACTACTTTACTATTCTTTAGGGTCAGACCAAAACATTTCTAGTAACACAGACTTTGAGTTGAAGTACTCCATTTTTAAAATCTCTTTGTATAATTTGAGGCTTCCTAATGGTGTTTTTATCCTGACTAGGATAGCTTCAGGCTAGTCTGATCTCCTCAGACCTCAGAAAAAAGGTCAGCCCTGGCTAGTATTTGATGGGAGACCACTAAGGAATATTTGGGCTGCTACACAGAGCCAGGAAATGGCAAACCACTTCTGAACCTCTCTTGCCTGGAAAACCCTGTGAGGCTACCATAAGTCAGCTGTGACTTGGCAGCAAATAAATAAACAAAGTGTTCTTTAGTATTTTCTGGGTTTTTAAAATAACTGAATTGCTTATGATTTGTGTTAGTTATTATTCTGCAAGCCTCTTCAAGCAGATCTCTGGAGAGGAGGGATATCCATTTTCTCTATAAATTCATAAATATATGAATCCGCCTCATCCATCTCCTTGCCCCCTTTTGAAGGGTAGAAAAGGCTAATGAGTCCCCTCTGTCTCACAGCCTAGAGGCCTCTTTTTCCACAGATAAATATTGACTTTAGAAGAGATGTGGTAGGATTTTACTTCTGTTTTGCAAATCCATAACTGTGGATTTTTTTAAATCCCTGGATTTCCTTTATAATGTTTCCTTCCTCTCCCTGTACTGCCACCCTCCCTCACCTGGCTGGCTTCCTCCATCTCCTCATGCAGTGATGCTGATTACAGGGGGTAAGATTCAGTTTGCAGAAATGTGCCCGTGCAAGCAGAATCCTGCCTTCTGACCTTCAGCTTCCCTTTCTCTTCTGCTGTGACATGCAGTTTAGTTTTCAAGGTAGAAAAACGGCTCTCACCATGTGTGAAATATAACAGACTTCTGCCAATGCAAAAAACGACCAAGAAAATCGGAGGGTGGAAACTGATCTTTTTCTCCTTCCTCTTTCACAGCTGTGAGGTAAAGTTAAACTCAGCGGATGAAATGTTGTGCTTTGCAATGCAAACGAAGCAGGAGGGGACAGCCAAGCAAGGCCAAAGCTCTTCCCAGGAAAAAGCATTTATGATATAGAGCAGCAATTTTCAGACTTTCTACATTGGGCTTGTTTGAGGCTAAAGGGAGAAAGATAGCAGCCATCATTCCAATTAGATAGACATCACCTACAGTTAGATACAGGCCAGAGTCCTCCTTCTCCCTTTTTCCAAGTACCATCAGGCTAGAGGGAAAAGAGAAAGTTGCTGAGCTCCCCTCCACCTGATCCAGCAGTAGCAGACAGCACTGTTTTCCCACTACCAACTGTTATTCTTGAGAAAAGAGGGAGAAGCAGTAGCTGCCAGACATCCTTCCATTAGTCTTGGACCCGCCTAAAATTAGACATCTTCTATATATATAAAAAGCTAACCGTGAGTTTGTTACTCATGCCCTAACGCGGAAATGGCTGGACAGGTTGCCCCCAAATTTGGACACAGCATGACTTCCCATTGCGGGCATGTTTTCGGGTCTTCACTGGGCTCACAGGTCACACCGGAGCCTGGTAAAAGGCACGATTCCCCAAACCCGCAGCAGACCAATGAGGGGCTGCCATGCTGGGGGTGTGTGGCTTGGCCACCTTCGCAGCAGCGTGCGCACACATGCCAGGTGAACCTGCCTGCCACCGGAATCCCCCAGAAACACACCGGGACAGGAAGGAGGAGCGTTCCAAGCCAAGGCATTTGGAAAAGCTGGTAAGCCTCTCCCCTTCCTCCTCCCTTCCCTGCCTATCTCCCCACAGTGAACCGCAGCGATGCCACAGACTGGTTTCCAAGGTCCGCCTAGAAAAGGAAGGGAGTGAGTGGCTGCGTCCTTCTGGAGGGGAAGAGTGGTTAAGTTAAATACGGAGGTCTGCAGTGTCTCTCGCTTCCCTCATAGCTTTCCTGCGTGGACTGCCAGTGGCAACCCGCTTGCATGGAGGGGCATTAGGAACAACCAAACCAGCCCCCGTCGGGGAACGAGGAGGTACTCTCAGCCACACCAACGGCTCCAAAACTCACAGGGAGAGGAAAGAAGACCGTTTCCACCTAAACAGTCAGACACCGCTACGCCTCTCCCCTTCCTCCTCCCTTCCTTTCAGACCTTACTGCCCTCAGCCACAGCGAAGCGTGGCCGGGCCCGCTAGTTAATTGATATTTAGTTAGGTTTGTCATTGCTGTTAGCCACCCTGGGAGCAAATTCGAGGTGTCAAAAAGGTTTATGTGAGGGATCACAATAAATAAATCCTCAACAAAAGCATGATAATCCAAAGCATGCATAAAGTTGGGGGGGGCACTGTAGACTGGTTGTTGGACCTCAGAGATTGGATCCAGACTGAATTGTCCAATGTTCACTAATAGAAGGGACAGGGTAATTCCGACCAAATCCTTCTTCCTGCTTTAGACTACCAAATTTGGCTTCTCATGCTGTTCCTGAGAGTTCTCTATGCCCCTGCCCCAGGTTAGTGGGCTGGTATGTGAGTGGAGCGGGGAATGAGAGGGGGAGGGAGTAACATTCTGCTCCACCAACAGAAGTGCCTTACATATGTGGAAAACTAGGAGGCGCCATCACTCAATGGTAGTACATGATACAAAAGACCTCCACCTAAGACCCTGGAAATCTGCTGCCAGTCAGAGTACACAATAGTGATTTTGATAGACCAATGGTCTGATTCAGTATATGGCATGTGTACTTTGGAACTAAGACCAGGGTTGCTGAGGAGTGACCTAACAGTATCTTCTGGCTGCAACTGAACGACAACATTGATAACAGTAGAGAAGCTGTCCTGCAGGGAAACTTATCTGCCATTTTTTAAAAAATTGAAGACCCCTCCTTACCTTTGCAAGGAAACCCAGGGTTCCACAGAACACAGCTTGAAAACCACTGGTATAGCAGAAAATGCTTTCAGGTATGTTAGGAGGTAGATGAACTAATCTGTATTGCTGTCTTGTTTAGCATTTATTTATCTACTGCAAGTATTCAGTGGCTTACAGCCAGTAACTAAAACATAGGAACAGTAACATAAAATATTATTAACACACCTTAACATTTAACCACCATTCAATGACAGTACGGCTCATTCCACACATGCAAAATAATGCACTTTCAAACAGCTTTCAGTGCTCTTTGATGCTGTGCAGAATAGCAAAATCCACTTGCAAACAGTTGTGAAAGTGGTTTGAAAATGCATTATTTTGCATGTGCGGAAGGGGCCTACGATTTGTTAAAATGAATATGTAAAAAGAATCAGCATCTAAAATTCACTGAGTGTCCATAGAATGTATGACAAAAAGGAGCCTGGCAGATCATTCTTGGAAGGAAATTCCTTAGTTCAGAAAGAACAGCATTTCATTTGTTGCATTTTCATAGCAGTTTTGAAAGTTATTTTATTTTTCATGTTTGGAAGCATGCCCCACTAGAGAAACCATAGTCCATTGTTGGGCAGAGTAGGCCCCCTCTATACTGAAAGAAAAAAGGCAGAGTAAGGTGACAAAAGTAAGATAGAGGAGGAGGAGCAGAGTCTGTAAAGGACAGAAGAATGATATCTGATGTTAAGTATTCTGGCTTGTATGGTCTCCTTGCCTTTATCAAGTTACAGGAACAATATACACTGTTAAATAGGATTGCCAGGTTGTGTCTGGTAATTGGCAGGAGCTTGGTGGGTAGGACCTCCTGCCAGAGTGAGAGGTCTGGCAACCCTACTGTGAGTGGAGGATAAACACAAGAGAAGGCACTCCTAAAAATATCCCTGGCACAGGCCAAAGGTGAATATCAGGTAGCCTTTGAAGGTCAGTTATATATCATTGCTCCTTTCAACCCCCTAAATGCTGGATTATGGCAGTGTGCCCCAGTTGAAGGTTCTGAACTGCTTTCCAGTGTAGTTATAAGTGGGTTTCCAACATCCTGGAGAAAATGCCTTGCCCATTTAACAGAGGCTTCCTAGGAGGAAAAGGGCAGTTGAAGATTTCATGGTACAGAGGCTATTTACATCACCTTGTAAAAAGCATTTGATTAAGACTCTGTAAAAGGACAGAAGAAAATTCATGTCCAGTAGCGTGTTACTGGTTTTGAAGACACTTTTTCCTCCGGTTTACTCTAAAGGAACTTCTTAAATCCAGAAACTTCCAGAGCACATAAAATAATCGCATAATATTCTGAAAAGGGACTGATAGTATACACTGCCAGATATACCACATTTCTGCACAAGTAACTGAAAACTTTTGTAAAATGTTTTTAATCCCCACATTTGTTCACACTCAGCCCCTTGAAATGCTCCCTGCCTGTCATTTTGTGATTCTTTTATTTTTTATTTTTTTATTTTATTAAACTTATAGGCTGCCTTATCCCCGAAAGGCTCAAGGCGGCTCACAATATGGCTGTTACATCATTTAAAATACTAAAATCATTAAAACCTAAGCAGCAGTTTACAACGAGAAAACTATAAGTTAAACAACCCGATTTATAAAAAGTTGTTTAAGACAGGCGCCCCATCGAAGGCCAAAAGAAAGAAAAAGAAAAAGAAGGGGAGGAAGTAGGCAGGGCCTGCGATGGAGTTTATAAATAAAGCAGGCCCAGCTATAATAAGATGGAATGGCAGCCTCAATTTCAGTTTCGATTTCAGTGTCGGTAGGGGGCAGTAGGTCCACGGCCGGCCTCTCCAAAAGCCCGGTGGAATAGCTCCGTCTTGCAGGCCATCTTCACGGAACTTCGTTAAAAGGTCCCGCGAGGGCCCGCACAGCCGGGAGAGTAAGGCAGATTCCACCAGGCAGAATATTGGCCAGAGCTTACATAAAGCTGCTCTGGCCCGGCTGAGGCTTTGCCGCTGCCAGCACGTTATCATCGCCGATGAGGACCAGGGGTCACTCAGTAAATCTGCCATTGCCGAGCGCATGGCTGCTACCTATGTGATGGAGCATATAGGGTGTGATGCGGTCCCTGCAGGTATGTGGAGCCCCATGCTGCGTAATGGGCCTTAAAAGGTTTTCAAATACCTTTCAGCACCTTTGAAAACGATCCGGAGACTCTGGCCACCCGGGGAGGAAGCCAGTGCAGACGCCACTAGCGCAGGGGTGATATGGTCTGGAATAACCACCACTCCGTTAAAAGCCGTGCTGCTGCATTTCTCCTGGACCAGCTTCAGCTTCCAGATCAGTCGCAAGGGGAAGAGCCTGCGTAGAGCGCAGTTGCAATGGGCCAATCCAGCCTCAGGCGACCGGGCTTCATGGATCACAGTGGCCAGGTCGGACTGGGAGAGATAGGGAGCTGCCAGCCACCGCGCCTGGCGAAGGTGGAAAAACGCAACCCTGGGTAACATGTGGGCCACCCTGGCTCTCCATCGATAATGAAGAGTCCAGGCGACCCCCAGCTCTGAAAGCCAGGGATGTTGGGGTCCAACATGACCCCCTCCAAATTAGGGCTAGAAATTCCTCTTGGTCTCTACTCCCGGCCCATTTGCCAAAGGACCTCCGTCCTTCATTGGATTAAGCTTTTTACACCTACTCTGTCTCAAATCCAACCAGCAACCGACTCCAAACAGTGCTGTAGAGCTGCAGGGCGGAGGCCAGCTCCCCCCTCCATCCAATCAGAATGAGAGCTGGGTTGTCATCCGCATATTGGTGGACAGACCAGCCCCACAACTCCGCACCAGCTGAGCAAGGGGTCGCATGTACGATGTTAAATAAGAGCAGTAGGAAAGCAAGGCCCCCTGAGGAACCCTCTACAATGAAGTGGGGCTACCTGTGGGGAAGAGCCTCATCCCACTTTCATCATCTCCTCATATCTGCTTCGGCTCCCCCGACCCTGGAGAAACGAGGCAATCAATTGAAGGACAGTGCCTCGTATTCCAGAGACAGCCAGGCGGTGGATCAAAAGGTCATGGTCGACCACATCAAACGCTGCTGTGAGATCGAGCAACACCAGCGGCGCCAATCCGCCTCGGTCTAGCTGCATGTGGAGCATATCTGTGATAGCGATGAGAACGGTCTCCGTCCCATGCCCAGCACGGAAGCCGGACTGGAAGGGATCGAGCGCCGATGTGTCCTCCAGAAAGCTCTGAAGCTGCTCCAACACCACTCTCTCAATTACCTTTCCGAGGAACGACAAGTTCGAAACGGGATGGTAATTGGCCAGATCTCCAGGATCTAAAGATGGTCTTTTCAAGAGTGGGCGGACCACTGCCTCCTTCAACCCACCCGGAAATACTCCTTGCTCAAGGGAGCAGTTAGCTATATTCAACAGGTGGGGTCGTAACTCCTCCCGGCAGGCTTTAATCAGCCAGGAGGGGCACGGATCCAGAGGACAGGTAGTAGGTCTAACAGCAGCTAGGGCCCTGTCAACATCGGACTCACAGAGTAGGGAAAACCGGTCCAAACTAGGAACCGAAGCCGGCGAGGGAGCCTCGAGTTCCGTTACTGTATTAAATGTGGCCGGAAGGTCCCGGCGGAGGGATGGGACTTTATCTACAAAAAAGCTCTGGAATGCCTCACAGCCAATCGCCAATTGAGAATTTGTAGACCCCTCCACCAAAGAGGTGAGGGATCGGACAATCCGAAAAAGTTGTGCTGGGCGGGAGCTAGCAGATGCGAGGGAGGACGAGAAATGAGCATTCTTCGCCCTCCGTGTCGCCAACTCATAGGCCTTCATAAACATCCTATAAGTTGTTCGCGTCCCTTCGTCACGGAGCTTCCTCCACACTCGCTCTAGCTGTCTGAGTTGCCGCTTCATTTGGTGCAGCTCCTCGGTATACCAAGGGGCCTGCCGTAAGCGGGGGCGCAGAGGGCGCTTGGGAGCAATCTCCTCGATGGCATCAGAGAGCCTGGAATTCCAGTCTGTCATCTGCTCATCAAGGGTGCCAGGAGGCTCAGGGTCCTGCAGAGCATTCAGGAACCCATCTGGCTCCATAAGTCTCCGCGGGCGGACATAAATAAGTCCGTCGCCTAGACAGGGTTGGTGTGGCAAATCCACCTGGACCTTCAGGGCAAAATGGTCGGACCATGGCACTCTGCTAACAGAGGATACGACCATATTCACTCCTGCCCCAAAAACCAGGTCTAAAGTGTGACCGGCCTCATGAGTGTTGCCAGTATGTAATAGGGAGAGTCCCAGCGTCGCCATGGATGACACCAGGTCCACTGCCGCTGAGCATGAGGCGGTGTCCACATGGACATTGAAATCCCCCAAGACAATAAGTCGGGGAAATCGCAACTTCCACTCGGCCACCGCCTCCAGCAGCTGTGGCAGGCCGTCACCGGGTGCGCTAGGCGACCGGTACACCAGGAGCACGGCCAACCTCTCCCTTGACAGCCACTCCACTCCAGCACACTCGAACCTGGAAATTTGAGGGGCAGGGACTGCCCTGAAGGCGATAGACTCCCGGATGAGCATCGCCACACCTCCCCACCGGCCCTGTGTTCGAGGCTTCCATTTTATTTTGACTTCACTGTGGATTTGTAACTTTGATGATTCAAAGCCTCATACTGCGATTCTCCTTGGCTTGTGTCTTTGTAGCTTTGAAAATATCATCCACAACCCCACTCCCCCAAATTTTAAAACTGACAAAAATAAACAAGTGAGATAATGGAGTGAGCTGAAGAAATGGCACCAAGGAGAAAGTCCTGGGACAGCAGAGAGGTGTGGGAAACATTTTATGCACAGCAAGTAAAAATGTTTTGAAAATTTTTTCACAAAAAGAATCACTAAAATTCAGGATGCATATAAATTGTTTTGAAGCTGGAAATAAAACGTTTTGGGCTAAAAAAACATGTGGAACTCCTTGGAGGAAACATTTTATTTCCTACCTCAAAATATTTTATTTCGGTTGTGTGGAAAGGGCCATACACTGCCACTTGAGGATTTAAGGGGTAAACTGCATCCAGAAACATTCTGAAGTTTCTAGCCTTTTCTTGAAGGGGCTACTCAAGATTTCATCGCTACCAAGACAATCATAGATTTGTTTCAGGTAACATGGTCTCTTGAATATAGATCATATACTGAATTTTGTGTTTCAAGCAACGCAAAGTCATCTGATTCAGAGATGAGTGATAATAGCATATATACAGTGGTGGGATTCATAGGTTCACACCACTTTGGCAGAACCAGTTGTTAAAATTGTGCTTGTAAACAACCAGTTGTTAAATTATTTGAATCCCACCACTGCATATATAGTATATACATAAAACACCCACAGTAATCATTCTAAAAATCAGATTTTGGTTTGAGTATTGAAATTCCATCACACTGAAATCTTGCTCTGCATTCTTTTGGCAGACTGAAATCTGACATGCTTATATTTAGATGACTTAACATCATGCATTCTCATAATATATTCATTCTCCTGATATTTTAAGCTTTTTGTGCCAGAGTATATCTGTCCTTGTGATACAGTAATATTCTTGCCCCAAGTCATCAAGCAAGCAAAACACATATATATGACAGCCAAGTTTTTTTGTCTTGTAACAATATTTTAAACTTTTTCACATGAATGTTCATTTCTTACAAGCTGAATGCACATGCAAGAAAAGGATGGTTTATGAGGTGATCCGTGAGAAGTATATAAATCCCATTTTAATCTATAGAGCTGGATTGTCTGATATTTTAAAGCTTTCTTATTTATTAAATACTTCTCATCCAACTATATGTGAAGACTCACAGCACTGGGTGACCCCTGAATTGAATAAATCGATTTGACTGAATCGACAATTTGTATACTGCCTAGCAGTGTGTACTATTGGGGGAGGGGGGTATTTTTCGGGTTTGGCTTTAAAAGATCCGGAAACATTTGAAAAAGCCAAAAAGGCTGAACCCCATACTGACTTTTTCATCTTTTCAACTTTTTTTTGAGTCTTTTAAACTTAAACGTGAAAAACTCTGAGCCACAGAGCTGAATGCTGGGATCGGCTAAGCTGACTCCTGTATTCAGTCTGCTGCAGTGGCAAAGCTGCAATGGGGCCGGGGGCAGTGCTGCACCCCGGGCGTGCACCATCAGCATCATGTGGGGGCAGAAAATCTTCCCCCAGGCCCCCTTCCCCAGGGGCGGGCTGTGGGTGCAGTGGAGCATGGGTGGATTGGGGCATGGGCAGGCAGGACGTGGGCAGG
The DNA here is from genome assembly GCF_021028975.2 of Sphaerodactylus townsendi. Lineage (NCBI taxonomy): Eukaryota > Metazoa > Chordata > Lepidosauria > Squamata > Sphaerodactylidae > Sphaerodactylus > Sphaerodactylus townsendi. The sequence goes on along the minus strand of NC_059425.1, from coordinate 37,833,379 downwards.
CGGGGTGTGGGGGCACGTAAGCAGGTCGATCCCCGGGTGCAGTTTCCTCTCCCTTCATCCCTGGTCTGCTGCCTCCCCCACTGCCTCTGAAGCTAACTTGGGAGGCAGTGAGGGAGAGCTGAGCTGATGCCTATACTAAGCACTGCTGGCTGCCCACCACCTCCCAATCCCAAGTGGGCTTTGGGGACAGCACGGGAAGAGTTGAGTGCAGTCAAAAGCCAAAGAAAGCTGAAACATTTTACGGTTTTTCTGGCTTCGGCTATTTAGCTTCATCCACATAACTGGTTTTTATTTTAGGCCCAAAATGAACCCCCCAACCAACATTTTTTCAGAGGTTTTCATCTCGGCTATATCCAGATACACAGCTCCAATACTGCTAATTTACTGCATATCTGTGAACCAGGATGCAAAAATGTTTGCAGAAGGGGCAGTGAGATTTTTTGGGAGCCAGAGAGGAGAATCACAGTGCCATAATCAGAGTTACACCCTTTTAGGGCTTCTAGTGTGTAACTCTATTTCAGATCGCACTGGAAATCCAGCTGTACAATCTTATCTGGCCCTTTCTAAGGTCTTCCTCCAGGGATATCAGGGTAAAATAAATGGCTCTTTTTTTACCCTCCAAACAGCACTGTTAACCCCAATGAGGGCTTCCTGGTGGCAGGGAGGCTTTCTTGCATTTTAAGCTTCCCACGCCACCAGAAGCCAAGGTGCTGAAACTGGGTGCCCCAGCCCATTGGATGGGGCTGTGTTTTAAATGGTTTTTTTGCATTTATCTGAGATAGATCCAGAAGGAACAGGTGGCAAGCTGGCTTCGAATCCTGATGTCCCTGGTCCTAATGTAACCCATGTGGCAACCTCCTATGGGTTTCCTGGTGCCCTTTTGCTTCTTTGCATGAAATATTTGTTCTAGAGCAGGGGTGACCAACTCTGGCCCTCCAGATGTTTGTAGACTGTGATTCTCATTACTCCTGCCAGTGTCAACTGTCCATGAACACCTGGAGGGCCCCTGTTCTAGAGAGCAAAGAGACGATCCCGGATCTCCTTCACTTCATTAGAGCCCAACAAGCATCCCATTAGTGTCAGAAAGGAGCACCAATCTAGAAATAGCTGCTTCCAATCTAGAAAGAGCTGCTTCCATAGGAAGAAGTTTGGCTTGGAACCACTTCACATTTTCTTGAGCCTCTCAGTTTTTATGGGTGGTCTCATCTGCATGGCAGCCATTTTCCTGCCTGTATAATTGGAAAACTACCTGTTCTCAACATTCCAAAGGTAATCATAAATTCAATAATTTATACTCCTACTCTATTACATCACACTGGTTCCTAAACCTGCTTCCTGATCACAGCAGCAACCCAAGGGTCATTTCCCAGGCTCAGTTTATTTTGCTACTAAAGGCTACTGGGCACCACCTACGTCCCTGAGGACTGGCAGCGTAGGACATTTCGCCCACCCTTTAAATCTCTCATTTTTGTGTCATTTTGTAAACCATTCCGTGGGACTGACCAGAAGACATCACTTAGCATTTTTATGACATGTCTTTGTCTCCTTCAGGTTTCCTGCCGTGCTAGCAGTTGAAAATTTTTCTTCCCGCCTCTTTGCTTACTGAAAACCCTGCAGGTTTTTTATTTGCTTCAACAATTTGAGATCTCTGTTAACTGAAGGTTCGAAAGCTTGTAAAATTGTGTTTTGATCGGGGACCAGATGAGCTCTCTGTGCGGCTTATCCTGTGGTTATGATCTGTTTATTCTGTGTATCATTTCCAGCCTGTCAGAGAAATGCCATTTATACTGCTGACAATCGCAACAAAAATGTTGAGCCGTATGATACACTTGCTGCCAGCTGTACTGGGAAACTCACTATATTCCAACCGCTGCTATCCAGAATTTATTTTTAAAAAGAAACATTACAACACAGCAGGGATCCCCAATATCCTGAGGAATGGGAGAAAAACATCAATGTGTAAACTGTTCTGTCAAAGGAATTTTCTTCTCAAAGAAGGCTGTGTGAGATCCTGACAAGAAGGGGTGTCTTGATAACAAAATGTCCATGAATTCATTTTCCATGAAAGGTGTGCTGAGGGGATATATATATAAAGAGAAATTTTGAACTTTGGGCAACATGAGTGATCCTTCCTTCCTTCCTTCCTTCCTTCCTTCCTTCCTTCCTTCCTTCCTTCCTTCCTTCCTTCCTTCCTTCCTTCCTTCCTTCCTTCCTTCCTTCCAATAAAGACAGTGTGGTGTGCTGGTTAGAGTGCTGTACTAGGATCTGGAAGATTCAGGTTCAAATCTCCACTCAGCTATGGAAGCTCACTGGGTGACCTTTGGTTAATCTCACTTTTCCTGCCTAACCTCCCTCACGAAGTTGTTGTGAGGAAAATGGAGCTGGGGAGGATAATGCTGTAAGCCTCATTAATTCCCCATTGTAGAAAAAAGGAGGATCAAATTTGTTTTCAGACTTACTTGGTTGATTTCCACACGTTGATAATCTGTAGTCAAATAAACCAACAGACTCCCTCACCCTGTTGCTGATATCTGCCCCAAAAGAGCAGAGCAGAGGGGAAAATACTCCCTGATTTTGCCTTAGGAATGCCAGTGGAGGAACAAAGAGGAATGAAAGTAACACCTTAAGCAGCAAAACCTTGACAACTAACAGGTACAGGGGTGTACTATCCAGGGGGACATATGAGGATGAATGTTCCTGGACTCTGGCCATTTAGTCATGTGAGGGGCGGAAAATTGCCCCTACACTCCTCCTCCTTCCCCCTGGGTGCGGCACTGTGGGGTGGAGAAGCTGCAGCATCTTCTCTTCCTCCACTTCCTGACTGGACCCTGCCCTGGAGCTAAATATGCGCCCCCCCCCCTGATCTCACCTTCCCCCTGGTTGGACCCTGCCTTTCAGCAACCTCCTGGAGCTGCAAACACAGCTTCTACTCCCCCTCCATAGCGGGCGGGTCCCCACCACCATTCCTTTTGTGGACAAAGTCATTGCCCCCACCCTTAATTTCTCCTCCACGCCCCCGCCATCTTCTGTTTCCTCTTTTGCTCTGTAAGTGTCTCCGGGGACTGTTTGGGGGCTGGGGTGGGTGGGTAGGTGCATGTGGGGCCTTTGCAAATTCAGAGAGGCTGCATGCACGTCCTTGGCTGAGCATTCGGGAAACGGACCCTATGATCCTACTAGGGTTTGGGGCGGGTGGTGGAAGGGAGATATAATCTGGGAAGAAGGGGGAGGAAGTTATTTCCCAAATTATTTCAGGAAGGGGTTGTTTGGTTGTGGTGGGGGAGGGTGGCCACCCATGGGAGGGGCTCTCTTTTTTGCAATGCAAGGATTAAAAGCACTGCTTCTGTCCCTGCACAGCTTTGATGGGAGGAAAGAGCTCCCTCTTTCAACTTTGCTGTGTGGCTATTTTGTTGAGAGGGCAGGGCAGATGAGAACTTGAGTCCTTGCTATTCTCCCGTTACCTGTGATTTGGCTTCTGTTCAACAGGCAGCTGCAAATTTAGTGTTTGGCTTGATGTAGTTGAAAGAGTTCTGATTGGCTCACAGTCTGATCATGAGTGTCAAACACGGTAAGCCTGTCTGTTGAACAGTTCACTGAGAAATTCATGCCAGGCCTATCCATGTCTACCTCAAACACAATGTGCAGGCTTAAGCCATACAATGATCTAAAGTAATCACTTGCACAGTACACAGATCTATGAAACAGGCCCAGCAGTATAGTCCTCTGTATAGGACTATCTCTGTGCAGAATGGACTTCGGGAAGAGGGTGTGTGTCAGATTGTACATAGAGAAATATAGCAACTTAGAGTTGGAAGGGATCTCCAGGGTCATCTAGAGTCCAACCCCCTGCACAGTGCAGAGAATTCACAACTCCCCCCGCCCATCCCCAGTGACCCCCTACTCCATGCCTGAGAGATGACAAAAAACCCTCCAGGATCCATGGACAATCTGGCCATGTTGGTGCATCCTTCACATTCATTCAACAAAATGTCTTTGCAGAGCAGATGAGTTGTTGGAACAATTTGGCTTCACCTGTATGTACACTCAATCAACTACACAGAGGGCTTCAATCTTAAGCAATTGGTGATTCCCATCCATGTGGGACTTTGTCCTTAAGGGAACCTCATTAGGAGGTATTTGTAATTAAAAAGACATCTCCCTGATACTGGTTAGGTTTACTCCAATATTGTTGGGGTCCCATATCAGTTTTATAGAAATGCCCTTCAAAATTATTCTAATTTTTTCATTCATTTTTAACAAGGGAGTTGGGCTATATTTATTGCCCATTTGTATTTATCCTGCTCTATCCCTGTTAAGGCTTGAGTGGACTGGGATGTTTGTCAAAACTCAAAATCTCTAGCTCTGCAACAAGAACAAAAGGCTCAAGGGCCCAGTCTGCTTGGGAAGTGACCAGTTATATATAAACAGCTCTCCCAAGCCATACTTAATGGTTTATTGAACTGAATTAAACAGCAGTAGCCAAATGTATATTTTAAGAAGACATTGACCTTGAGTTTCATCTCCAGGATGTTATCTGCTTTGTCAGTGGCTCTCAAATCAGATCAATAACTGACGCTGTCCTTTGAGGAGTGTTGTTATTTAGAAAGGTGATATTGTAAAACATGACAGGGCCCCTACAAACAGATGATTCTGCATTTCTGATGCTGTGGCTGAGCAGGGGGACTGGAAGAACTATTGATGCCTCTAAATGAATGGGGGGAAAATATTTGACAATAAATCTGTTATCAGCTATGGACTGTGGTACCCAAGCTTTAGCATTTAATGTTTTTAAAAGATTAATAAACTGCTTTTCCCAATTTTTGGCTAATGAAGGCAATCAAAAGATCATTACAGAACCATTTAAAATTCCCTACCAGAAATTGACAGTAATTGAAAATACAAAAATTACAGAGCCATAACTTTGTATAAAATCTCCAGGTTTAAAGCAGTCCACCAACCATAATTATCCTACCCGTTTAGCTAAATGCTGGCTTGAAGGGAAAGATTTTACAAAGATGAAGAAAGAGCTAGCCTTTTTACCATTTAACAGAACTGTGTGAAAGCTCCCCAATTATTTCTGAGAATATTTTCAGCTTGCTGAACAGCAACACTGAGTATTGAGGGAGACTTACCCACATAAAAGCAAAAATAGAATTTTTTAAAGGGCAGGATTTTCTGAATTGTTATTTCATACAGTATTTCAGATCCTACCTGAACTTGACAGACTTTCTGGCAGTCTATTTTTAGCAGTCAAGAGCTATTTCTCATCCTTCTTCCCAGCTTAGATAGCTAAGCTGACTGACTTGCAGCACTGTACATAGTGCAGGGATATTGCTAATCAGCATTTCTAGTTCAAGTATCCTACCAGCTTGATGTTTCATGGATCCCCAAACTATTCCTTGATTACTCTTGGGCTAAGGATCAAAATGTGTGCTACATGTGGCACAACCTGAATCATGGATGCTCCACCTGAATCCATGATTCAAGGAACTCACCTTCAAAGTGTTCCTTCCCCCTTCATGAAGGAATGCCAAATTAAACAAAAAAGCCTTCACCCACTGGTGGACAATGGTAACAGACAAATCTCCCTGGAGAGGCAGCTCCAGAGCTTTGGTGCCTTCACCAAGAAGACCTGCCTAAACTTACAAACCCAGAAACAAATTGAGAGCCTGTGTGGATGAGTCAAGACTAGAGAGATATGCAGTGGCATAGCGCCAATGGGGCAGGGGGAGCCTGATGCCCAGGCGCACGCCTGTGTGGGGGTGTGGCTGGGGCATGGAGAGGGCGTAGAGGGAACGTTCTGGGGCTGTTCTGGGGCAGGGGTGGGGGGCATGGCAGGGGCATGGGGCATGCACGTGCCCCAGGCACAGTTCCCCCTCGCTCCACCCCAGGTGATATGGTCCCTATGACCCACTCTAGTCAATGTCCTGATTGCAGCATTCTGCACCTGTTGCAGTTTCCAAACACTAGTCAAGGACAGCCCCATATAGAGCACATTGTAATAATCAAATGTAGATGTCTAACCAGTTAAACTGGTAAAAAGCACTCAGGGTCAGCTATTCTTCCTCCAACATTCTTCCTCCAACTGTCTGGGCTCTGTGAGATCTTGGTGAGTTCTGCAGGGCCTGCAAGCCCGAATTGTTCCACCGGGCCTTTGGAGAGGCCGGCGGCTGATGGCGCCTCCCCCCTCTTACTTTCTTTCAACTATGTGGTCCCTACAACATCTGTGGAACCTTCTGTTCCCCTCCAGACAGGGTTTGCCAGTGGTTGGACGCTGTATATTGTTATATATTGAAATGTTGTATTTCATGGTTTTAACTATTTTAATGTTATAGAGCTTATATTTATATTTTAGACTGTGATTATTCTGTGCTCCATCTATTTATGTTATATTATGTTGTGCACTGCCCAGAGCCCTTTGAGGGAGGGTGGTATATTAAACAAACAAACAAACAAACAAACAAACAAATAAATAAAAATGTAATGTAGATAATAATCAAATACATTGGCCATTGTTGAAAGCTTTCATGGCCATATTCAACTGGTTCTGGTGGGTTTTCCAGGCTGTGTGGCCGTGGTTTGGTGGACACCTGCTCCAGGAATAGCACAATCCACTTGCAAACAATAGTGAAAGTGGATTGAAAGTGCATTATTCCGCATGTGCGGAAGGGGCCTTAGAAGCGGCAAACTCTAGCCAATGATGTTGAAAATAGCTCTTCGTGCCTGCTGCTGCCAGCAAACAAACTCTCTTTCTCTGCTGTTTACCCCAAGCACAATGAGTAACCTTCATGAGCTGATATTTGACCTATGTTCATCCAGCCCCAAATTTATGTAGTCAAGAATGTCCTGTCTCTACATATATTTTAGTTCTAATTGTTGTTCTTGCCCTTGAACAATGCCTGAGACCATGTTCAGCCTGTTCCCATGGCAACTTGTACACACAGGCAGAAGCTAAATGAATAAGAGCAACAACCTTCATTTGTTTGAGGTTTGTATGAAATTGAACCCTGGTTTGTGAAAAAGTCCACACTGTTTCTAGAATATCCACCATTTGTTACTAGGATGTTTAGCCGTGAGCTGTACATTTATCACTACATTGATGGAAACAGGGTGAAAAGAGAAAGCAAATAGTTAGCTAACCTACAATAAGGAAACATGCAAAATGGAGATGGCAGCTAGTACCTCTGCTATAGTCATTTCCTCTGCTAAAACCCAACATTTAAGGCAAGCCAGGATTTAATTGCATGAAAGCCCACAAATATGGTGCCAGATAGCAAGAAGCCTCCAAGTGACTGTAGCAGCTATCAGTTCCATGGGTCTTCCAGCCAACTGTGAAGAGCTTTCTTTCCTCTCTTGTTTAATTCAACAACTGCTCACTTGCTCATCCTCCCTGGCTCCTTCCTGGATTCAGAGCAGCTGCAAAGAGCAAGGAAACTGCATATTGTCATGGCTTCCTTGTTCGTTTCAGCTGTGCACAATCTCCGCTCAGTGAAGGCCAAGCACTGCCAGAACAAGAAAGGGGCACCGAGGAAGAACTGAAGGGAGATTTTCTACAGATGGTTGTACTTGCTATTGGAATCACTAGCTGCTAAAGGCCCACTCATGATCTGGAATCAAATGGCAAGTTTACACTGCTTTAGAATGATGTTGTAGCTGAAAGGTTTTGTAGTTGTAACACAACAGTGAATTGCTGAGAAATAATGTTTTTTTCTCCTTTTAAAGCATAACAATGTGCACTTTCTCAGAGCTGTCTGACTAAGCTGTTTAATGTTGAACTGTTTTTTATTTGCCCTCAAAGATCATCAGCTTTCAGAAAGGGGTGAGATTTTTATCTATATTGCCACAGGAGGCATCTGTCATGGCAATCAAACTAATCTTTCTTTTTTTAGTCTGACGCAAAACAGTGGAGCAAAGGAACAAATGGGACTGCAGAAATAAAAATGTAATGGGGTATTTCCAGTATAACTTTTATTAGCAATTTCTTAATGTTCCCGATAAGAGAAGTCTCAGCGGGCATTGCTTGTAATATCCACTGTGATTAATACAAATGACAAAAGACATTGGTGCAGATAATAAACTGGGAAACTAATGAGCTGGATGCCTAAAATATGCTCGGCGTAATGAAGATCTTATTGTTATTTGACGTTTGTTTGTTCTGAATTCCCATGCGACTATTTCCATTTGGCACTCATTCAGATGATCTCTGCTGGGCTTGGTGAAGTACTCAGCTGTTCGTGATTTTGGGACTGAAGGTTAAGTCCTAATGGAGGTCAATCGGACTGTTTGGAATGAAGAGCTAATGTCTTGCAGAGTAAAATATATGAGTATTTGTTAAGCACCATCCTCAAGAGAGCCTGCTGAGACGTTATTCTGACTCTTGTTAATCACTAGTAAATTATCCCAATAACATTTGACTTCTGTTGCCATTATAAGGAAGTCATGCAGCATTGTTACTTAACTTTGTAACTTGGTTTTACTTTCAGAAAAATACAGATGTAAAACCATGTAATACTACTTGTACTTAAAATAAAGAGCGAAGGTAGAAATGTTATACTCTTCACTTTCCCTTGAAATTCCATATTCTCCAAATCTGCTCCAGTGTTTTTGCTGAAGATGTCTTACAGTAGCATCCTTGGAATGTGCTGAATGTGGCAGTGGTCAATGAAGTGAGGTAGAAGGCTGCAAGTCATTGCAGGGCAGTGGTTAAGAATGTAGAACTTGGCAGATATGGGTTTGAATTCCTCCGCAACAGGAATTATCTTGGGCCAGTCACTCACTTTATTACCCTTTTATCACACGGTTGTTGTGAGGATAAAATGGACGTAGGAAGAACCAGGTATGCTTCCATAAGCTCCTCATGATAAGTGTAGACTAAAATTACAATAATTAGATACGAAATCTGTCAGTGATGGCAGCAAGACTGGAATTCTCTCCCTAGTGATGTATTTTTGACCCCTTTCCTTAATGTTTTAGAAGGCTGTTAAAGAGTAGCTGCTGTTGCTGAGTTTTTGAGCTGATTTGATAATGTTGATTCTTCTGGGATGTTATTCTTTATTATACACACATACATTGATGCTCTGACTTGGTCATTAGTATAACTGGCTCTGAGCCAGTTATACAATCACACTTTAGTGATTGTATTTTATTGCAATATTGCTGCTTTTAAAGTTGTGCATTGTAAGGCTTCAACATAAGGGGACACTCTAAAATGTGACCCCCCCCCCCATTTGATGTGGTGCAATACATGGTGTGGGGCCAGATCCGCGTCTCTGGTCCTACACAGCTGAGTTAGTTTTAAGAAAAACTTAGAATTAGCAAACACCCAAGAAACAGTTTTGAAACAGAAGATAAGTTTACTGGACAGCATAAGAATCTGGCCAGGGTGTCCTCTTAAGGTCAAGAGGCACACCCTTTGATACAAAGGGACCAAGTTTTATAGACACAAAAAAATACACACGTCACACAATTATCATAGTTCATACCTCTTTCACGTGATACAATGTATGTTCAAACCCTATTGGTCAGATCTGTCTTTGGTCACAGTAAGACAACCTCTTATTCTACGTCACACGCTGCATGCTGTTAGTGCGTGCTGTCTCTCTGTGCATATACAGAGGGCAGCAATAAAAATAGCTTGTCTTCAAGAATAACTTGTTATTCTTGGTTGGCTCCGAGAGAGAGAGCTATGCCTAAAGGGCATGCAGTCTTAACATACTTGTAGATCATAAACCTTTCTTTACCAGCATGAAATGTTAAAACATGATTCTAACAATTATACAATGATTCTAAGACAATAGAATTATGATCAAATACTAATACAAGTAAATGTGAATCACTTATTTATCATTTGTGTTCATTTAACTATATAGAAAAACACTTTGTAATTTAACTAACATTCATTTCTAACCCAAAAACAAGGTAATAAAATTGCATTTGTCTTCTGTCACGTAGGCCCTCAGTGCCAAGATGTCAAAGATGTTATCTGTAGTTGTTTGCATATTCACTAGCAAGCTGGTAATATGCCTTTTTGACCTATTGCAAAACTGCAGGCCCTGGTCACTTACACAGAAGCTCCCATTTTGATTCATTGCAAATCCTTGGTTCTATGACTTCCCATAATTCTTGATTAAACAAATTTATACACATTCTGGCCTGTTCCCACAATTGTGTCACCAAATTCCCACTTTGCTCTCATCTTTCTACATATCAGGCCTCAAGATAGAGTGTAAGAACTGGCAGAAAGAGGCGTAAAGTTCTTCAGAAGTCCTGATGCTCCAGAGTATGTTAATGATATAGTTGGCACCGGCTGGTTCCTAGAGGTCTTTTCTTATTCACTCATGGCCCAAACAGGGCCCTCAACATAATTATTTGGATGAGCAAAAAAGGCTGTCTTGGACAGATTTTATTATTTTGTACATCCCAATGTTAAGGGAAGGGGGGTTGCATGCTTCATGTTTACATATGTCATGGTTTCAAAGTCCAAAACTATTTTTCACGCTGGAGAAATGTGACAGGGAGATCCTGTTTGGGCTCCCAGGGTTGCTGTAGATTCTCCACCAATCAGTAGTGTTCCTTTTGCAGAGGGTGGGAGCGGGTAGAAGGGGGACTGTGGTGGTGAAACAGCCAATGAGGATGTTCACGCCTGCCCATTTGCATTGTAAAAAAACCCAAAGTGGGTTGGTGCGAAATGGCAGAAAGAAAACAGATTATTTCCTTCAAGGAAAACGGGCACCCATGCAAAAGACAAAAATGGAATAAAACAGGCCCGGATTCAAATATAACGGATGCAACCCTGTTTTACTATGTTGTGTGGAATCGACATTTCTTATCCTCTTTTTACTCTTAGCGTTGCCAGCCTCCATGTTGGGGCTAGAATTCTTCCTGAATATGACTGCTCTACACACTTTAGAGCAATCAGTTCTCCTGGAGGAAACGGCAGCTATAGAGGGCAGAGCTGAGGGCATCACGTAGGAACTAAGCTCCCTCCCCTCTTAAAACTGTCCTCAGGTGGCATCCCGATCCCAGACACTATCCCAAGCCTTTCCCAACTCAGAGTTGGCAGCATTTTATGTTGATTTAATTTGTACCCTGCCACAACCCAGCCAAAGGCCAGCCTCAGCTAATCCTGTAGCTGTTTCTTTAATAAATATACTGCCAACTACCCTTTCATGTAAAGTCAATCACTTTTATAAAACATCCTGGGCTTGTTCATTGCTATTTATTATTCCTAATACACTCCCTATTCCACCCTTATTTCTTAAGAATTTTGATAACTTTTTTTCTGGCCACCAGTCTCTGTGTGTGATAAACACAGATGCATAGATATAATACACCCAGTCATGTGCTGCACATGATGGCCTTCCATTTTGGGACAGGGCTGTTTTTTCTTCCTCTCCTATGGCTTCTTTTTTATGTCCTCCTCCTCTCAAAAATCTTACTTTGGGAATGAAATGTGGGGTGAGGTAGGGGACAATGAGCATGTTGAGGATCTGAAAAAAATTGCATACTTTTGAAATATGAAGAAATTCAGCTTCCACTGAAGGAAAAAAAAACACCATCCCTTCCAAAGTCCTTGCACTCCAGAAGTGCTGAGGAAGAAATGACCTTGTGTTTCCTTGGAGATAAGGAAAGACCAGAGCAGCAAATGGAGGATCAGAATTTCACAGTGAGGGCTGAAAGAGGATCAAAGGAGCACTGAGGGCTGACAGATTATCCCAGGTGTCATATGCATGTTATAAATACAAGTGGAGGGATGAAAAGGGAAGCTACTGAAATGGAATCTGCTTTGATTAGGATTTTAAACTTCTGACAAAATCAAAGTGTAAAGTGAAACCAGGATTTTTGTCCCTCACTAAGCACATTTGGTATGGACATAACACACTTTTGTCAAAACTTTTTGGTTTGGGGCCTTTCAGTGTTTCTTCTACACTGAACTTTGGCCAGATCTACACTTGCAGCAGGAGGTTGTAGAATACTGAGGGAATACAATAAATGATATCATTTCATATTGCAGGTAGAAAATATCTGTTTAAATGCTACCTTATAGCATTGCAATTTGCTCTTTGCCGGTGGGGGAATCCCCACTGTTCCTTGCTGGCACTTTGGGGCAGCAGGAAAAATGGGGTGGAGAAGTGAAACCATGTCTACAATGCTGTAATGATACATTCAGCTGAATAACCAGAGGTGATGGGACTATGTTGGATGCTCCTATGTTGGATGCTCCAGGAAAAAAATTATCGAGCACTATGCTGTGACTGATTGATATTATTGTTTGTGCTTGTTTTAATTGTATATTGATCTATTACATTGTATCTTTTAAATAGCTTGTTTTGCTTGCTTTAGTTGCTGATTTTATGATTGTAAATTGACTAAAAATCTTGTAGATTTGTAGACACATACCTCTGAAATAATAGACACATACCTCTGTAGACACATACCTCTGAAATAATCAAACAGTCTGGCTCAAACCATGTGCTGTTCTTGTTGCATGGCAGTGCCCAATGCTTCATCAAACACATGGGTTGAAGTACCTGAAACAGTGGCCCTCCATTGTATAGTGTGAAGATAGTTCTGGTTGGATGAGGTCTCTCTCAAGCATATATCTGCTGAGTCACTCTCTCCTGTTACTGTTTTCCTTATCACTTGCTCCCCTTAAGAAACTGACCATTAAAAATAACACGGGGAAGCAAGTATGAAAAGCACAGTGTACCACATTGCTGGCAAAAAGCAATATTCAGAAGATGCCTAGTTTGTTGAAAAGCTGGAAGAGATTTTGTTTGGGTTAGTTTCTTTCAAAGTTTTGAATACTTTTTGAATATGTACTGCAATATTTTCTTTGCTTTCATGTTAAAAGGGCTCAATTTGTCCTTCATCAAACAATGTTGATCTGTAGGCACAATTGTATGGCCCAGTTATCTTGTATTGTCTCCTTGAGCTGAGCCTGGCAGCAAACTGGTGGCATTTCTTCAACATTTTCCCAGTGGCCAACTTCTGCCACTAATTAGGCAGCAATGCTTTGGACCAACTTCAGCTTAAAACAACAGCAATTATTCTTGTGGAACAGTGATACCAGCATAGAAAAAGGGACTGGCATGTGGTTGAATAAATCATAGTAATTATTCTTTTGGGTCAGAGATTCCAACTCAGAGAAAGTGGGATGGGTATACTATTAATATAAGAAGGCAGGGTGGCCTATCCTTTACCATTCAGCAGTGGGAGAAAACTGAGGGGCACATCATCAATGCCACATCAACAACCCTATTGCGGCACCCCTAGAATGTTCTAGTAAGTTACCCAATCTTTAAAGTGGTTATCCCTGCGACACTCTAGGAACTGATCCAATCTTTATGGTTTTTTTAAAAGCATTAATGGGCAGGGAAGTAACATCAAAGCATCAGTAATACTTCCCTTTCCCAGGCTTTGCCCCAAACAGTTCCTGGGAATTGTATGCTGAGTCCTGGCAACTCCATAACAAGGATGTTTAAGAGGACAGGGTGCTAGTTTTACAACCAGGGTTCCCAACATGTTACTTGTTGCACAATGGCACTTGCTGACACCTCTCTTGGTACCTACCAAATGTTTTGGAAATGGTTGGGCAAGTGGAGTTCTTACCTAGCAGGGCTTCTTGGACACTGAAGATCTGATTGCCAATGCAAATTAAAATAACAGTGTTCCAGAGGCAGCTGCCACCACAACATTTGTTTTATTCTCCATCTCTCCCTTTCCAGTGTAAAACTAACCCTCTTCTCGCCCGTCACTTGAATTTCCCCTGTGTGAATGGCTGTGCCTTCTGAAGTACCCATTTTTTCATTGGCTCTGCCTCCTCTGACAGCCATTTTGTGGTTGGTCACAACATTGTGTCAAAATTACAAAGATGAGCACAGGTTCAAAAAGCATAAGGACCCCTATCTTATATAAGAGATAACAGTTCAAATTATAACTCCAAACCCTCTAAACTCCATTAACCAAGGACTTGTAGCAACCCATATCAAAATGCCAAAACAGACATTATGTTTTTTAATGAGTCTAGACTGGGTTTCTCCAAACTGACTTGCAGCCAGATGGCAGCGAAGAATTAATTTATGAAGTACCACATAGGGGCTCAATTTGGATCAAGGGGTGGAGCTTCAGCCTCTCCCTGTGCCATTTTCCTATTTGGATATGACCTTGAGGGGAGATTCCTTGCTTCATTTTGGAGCTGCATGTGCAGTGGACCCAAATTGTTTAAAAACATAGTATCTAGTTTCAGCCAAAGTCTCACTGGTGTCTGTTTGTGTTCTCCACATGGTAATAAAACTCTTCTGTATTATTCACACTGTAGTCATATCAGGTTTTTAAAAAATCTTAGTAGTTCTAAGGATTAAAGTTTAGAATTTCAACCACACACCATTTTGCTTACTGAGATGGACAACAAAGAACTTACAAGGCAGTTCTATATATACTTATTAAACAAAAGGACACTGAATTGATCCCATTGTCTCATTACTTATGTCATGACAAGCCACATGGTATAAATACTAAAGTCAAAAGGAAATGGTATTAAAAAATAGTGAAGGCCTGACTGTAACCTCTTTAGTCCCCAAGGGCCAGGTTCAAATTCTGGGATAATACTAATAAATTCAAAATATAAATTCAGTTTATTAAAATACAGCAGGAAGCATTTGTGAAAACATTCCCAAAAAGATTACCACTGGTTCATTAACCATAGTCTTATAGCAGAGTCCTCTTCACAGTCTTTTGCAGAAGGTATAAACAGCACTGTATGTTCTTCTGTATACCACATATGAGACTGCACAGAGTGTTATTCATTTACTTATGCAGCTGAATGAGACAGATTATTTGGATGTAGGTTTGTGTAGGGGTGAGCCCGCGAACCCAGCAGAACCGTAGAAAGAGTGCCTGGAATGCCGGTGCCAGCTACGGCCTTCTGGGCGCACACACTCCCCCAACCCCCGCTCCCCTGTGAGTCATGGGTCATGAACTGCCTGACTCGCGGTCACCAGGTGTCCCATACAAAGGGACAAAAGGGCCCTTGTCCTCAGGTGAGGATTAGACCCAGACGCGGATGCTTCCTCTGCTGCCAGTAGCAGCCCGGATGGAGATCATGCATCACATGATGATCTCCCGTTCTCCCGCCTGTCCGACCTCACACTCTCCCGCCTGTCCGACCCCTTTACACGCCCCTAGTGAAACCCTCTAGTAAAAGGTGCGAGGGACGCAGCACATCGGCAGAGATTGCCAGGATCACGCAGGATCCCGTGCTTCCCTGTTGCTGGCTCTCTCCACCAGATGGTCTCTCTGCGTCTGCGTCTCTTCCTTGCGGCTTTGCGGGGCACGACTACGCTGGTGCCGAAACCCGGGAATCTCAACCTCCAGCCTGTTTACCGTCCGCCTGGGAAAGAGACCTCTCAGTACCGACCCGTCGCCTGGATCGCCAGCGATCCTCGGACTCCACGCTCTCGGTAACCGACCGGTCCAGCAGGATCAGCTTATCCCTCGGACCCGTGTTCCTGAGACACTCTCGTCTGGCCGAACCACCCGGTAAGGAAATGTAAGAGACTGCAAAAGCTTGACTTATGACAAAGCTTACGTTAGTGAACTGGAAAACGCTGACCTAAAAGCGCCAAGAAGTCTCAGTGTAAGAGGAAAAGGGATGTGAGCGCTAATTGGTTGGGGAGATTGATAGGCAATGTCCATGGTACCCAGAGAGGGGACATTCAATCTTAAGGACTAGGAAAACATCGGGCGCACTCTCGCACAGGAGGCTCGATGCGCCCGATGTACTAAGTTACTGACGTGGAGGCAATGTTATGTCGCCATCAGCCTGCAGGTCCATGGTTTCTCTGCCATGGATCTCCCTCCTTCGATCTTTCACCTACAATTTCAAGCCTGGAATTTTCTCTATCCACTAAACAGGACGCCTGTTCTCCTCCCGTTTCACTTGCTTCTTTGCCTCATTCAAACTCTCCCTTCGGCTGACTTCCTCGCGGTCCTGCCGCCCTCCTCCTTCCATCCCGCCTTCTGCTCCAGCTTCCCCCCTCCCATTTCCGAAGCTACCACACCTCCCATCAACACCCGTAATGGCGCTGAGTTTCAAAACTCTAGCATGAGCCCGTGTGCTAACCACGCATCTCGCGGAGGAAGGGAGATCTTGGCACAGGAAGAACAGAGTGACCTGGGTTGGTGTTCATTTTGGAGGGCTTTTCTCAAAGCCACAGCTTTTAAAAAAACAGTGTGTATTTTAACAGGGGTTATCTCTTTTTTCTCCTTGTAAGGCTGCTGAATCTGGAAGGTGGGGCTTAACAGGGGGGTTAACAGAGTTCATCTCTTGTTCCTCTTTGTCCTTAGTTCAGTCTCTGGAACCAGCGGTAGCGCGCCTAGCGGGCGCAGCTAATTTTAATTAATTTTTTTTGTTTTTTAAATTAATAAGGACATATTTGACGAGGTAAAATGCGTGCAGATAAGCTCCAGGGGGGCACTGGACTAAAAGCTTAATATTTAAATATCTAAACAAATCCAGATATGAAGGCAGAAAAGCCAGCAGGGGATAGGGGCTTTCCAGTGGTTTTACGCTGAAGTGTCACATGTATGATTATCTGCCACTCAGGGACAGAAGTCGTGGGAGTGTGCCCTCACTGCAATGAGCTCTGCTTGCACTCAAAGAGGCGTGTGCGCGTTCTCTTGAAGCCAAGGTGGCAAACCTGGAGAAACTGAAAGAGGGAGAGAGGGTGACAGGCGAGGGCTTTCAGGGACCTAACAGCCGAGGTCCCACTCCCAAGGTGACATCTCCTTCCAGATGTCATGGAGAATGAAGGCCTTGAGGGATGGAGGGTGCCAGTCTGAGGTGGGGGAAGATGCTCCCCTAGATGGGATCCCTTCCTTAACTGAGTGATCAGCTATCCTCTCGCGACTAGGGATACCCCTCGGCGAGAATGGGGGGCTCCTTGTAGTGGGTGATTCAGATCATTAGAAATGTAGGGGAGTTGGGTTTGTGAGAGGCGTGATGACCGCGATGGTGACTTACCTGCCTGAAGATGCGAAGGTTGCGGGATGTCCACGCTTCAGTCTAGATAAGCACAGACAGTGCTGGGGTGGAGCTTCAGCAGTTGTGGTCCACACACAGTAGCATAGCGACATTGGAAAATGTAGCCGGGAGGTTCTGGAAGCTAAATTTAGCTGCTGCTAGGAAACAGGTTGAAGTCCAGGACCTCCAAGGTGGCATTCCCTCAGAAATGCTACCCGTTCCTGTACTTAGGCGCAGAGAAGCTAGGGCAAGCCGATTACAGGAGTCTCAATGCGTGGATGAGAAGGTGGTGTATAGGCAGAGGTTTCAAGATTTGTCAGGAACTGGGGAACCTTTTGGGACAAGGTAGGCCTGTACAAAGCGGGGCCGGGCTTCATGCTTAGCCAAAGAGGAACCAGGCTGCTGGCGCTCAACATTAAAAAAGGTGGCAGAACAGCTTTTAAACTGATCACTGGGGGAAAGCCGACAGGAGCTGAGGTGACTTCGGTTCGGAATACAGTATCTATGGGGATGCAGACAGAGAGGGAGGTTTTTCTAAATCAACCACATACAAGCTAGAAACATAGCAATGTGCATGTGGACAAGGGATAGTGTGTACAAAAAAGATTTGAGGGTAAAAACACATAAATCCCAGGTTAAGAACAGAGACAGGGGTATACTAGGTGTCTCTATATAATAGTAGAAACCTTCGATCTAAAATGGGGGGAGCTAGAGTACAGAGTTTTGAGAAGGGAGGACTTTGATATAGTGGGCATTACAGAGACATGGTGGAATGAGGAGAACCAGTGGGATGCTGTTATACCAGGCTACAGGCTCTATAGGAAAAGGATAGGACTTGAGAGCGATTGGGGGGTGGAGTTACCCTTTGCATCAAAGAGAGCATAATTATCACATAAAATGAACAGTGCAAGGGGAGCTGGGTTCCCCTACAGAATCACTAATGGATATCAATACCAGGTGTGAAGGACAGTTTAATATTAGGAATATATTATAGTCCCCCTGACCAAGAGTGTACAAGAGGATTCTGAGATGGAAAAAAAGAAATTAGAGAGGCCAACAAAAACAAAAAATGTGGTGGTAATGGGTGATTTTAACTATCCCCATATAAACTGGAAAAATGCATGTTCAGGTCATAGTAAGGAGAGAGCATACCTGGATATGCTAAATGACTGTGGCTTAGAGCAGAGGGGTGTGGGACCAACCAGGGGCGGGGTGGTCCTAGATTTAATTCTACAAGTGGGACCCAGGACCTGTGGTGCGTGGAAGTCAGTGTTGTTGAGCCGATGGGGAACAGCGACCACAATGCTGTCCAGATTCAATTATCTCAGCTTGTCTGAACAAATTGCGTAACTACTAATGTCGTTACATTAAGCTTCTCAGAAAGGGAAATTTCTCAAAGATGAGGGGGGATGAGTGCTTGGGAAGCTGAAAGGGAAAATCAAGAGAGTCAAAACTGTCCAGGATGCTTGGAGGTTATTTAAAAACACAGCAATAAAAGCTCAGCTGGAATGTATTTCCCACCCAGGTTAGAAAAAAAAGGCAGCACCCAGTCAAAAAGAAAGCCACCACTGGTTAACAAAAGGAGGTTGAGGAAATTATCAGAAAATAGAAAATGTCTTTTAGAAAAATGGAAGTCCAGTTTGGCTGGATGAAAGAATATGAGAGGGAAACACAAATGGTAGCCAAAAGAGAAGCAAGTTAGCTGTAAAGGGAGGCAAAAAAGGATTATGAGGAACACTTGGCTGAAACACTTGAACATCGAGACCAACAACAAAACAGTTCAACTAAAATTCGGCCATTAAAACTAGGAAAACCCAACAAGGGAAAGCGGTAGGCCCAAGTTAGATGACAAAGGAACAAAGGGTGTGCTAAAAGAATGGCAGGGGAAGTGCAGAGAAGCTGAATGAATTCTTTGCATCTGTCTTCACCCAAGAGGAGGTGAGGAACATTCCTGCACCTGAACCAACCTTCTTAGGGAGGCGAATCCGCAGGGAACTAGCGAAGATAGTGACAGACACAAGGAAGAAGTTCTGGCAGCCATTGATAAACTAAATGTTGCCAAATCCCCTGGCCCAGATTGCATTCACCCAAGAGTGTTCTTAAAGAGCTCAAGCATGAAATTGCTGATCTTCTCACTCCTTTAATATACAGCATATCCCTGAAATCAGGCTCCATCCCTGAAGAAGACTGGAGAGATGGCCAATGTCACATCAATCTTTAAGAAAGGATTTCAGGGGGACCGAGGAAATTACAGGCCAGTCAGTTTGACATCTGATTTCCCTGGTAAATTATTAGTAGAATCTATCATTAAAGATAAAAATTATAAAACATGTGTAGAAAACTAAGACCTGCTGAGAAAGAGTCAGCATGGTTTCTTTGCAAAGGCAAATCCTGTCTCTACAAACTGACTAGAGTTCTTTTGAGGGT
Source organism: Sphaerodactylus townsendi (assembly GCF_021028975.2). Lineage (NCBI taxonomy): Eukaryota > Metazoa > Chordata > Lepidosauria > Squamata > Sphaerodactylidae > Sphaerodactylus > Sphaerodactylus townsendi. Next base: position 37,813,932 of record NC_059425.1, on the reverse strand, counting down.
GTAAACAGGCACGTGGACAGGGGTGAACCGGTGGACATTGTTCACTTGGATTTCCAAAAGGTTTTTTGATAAAGTTCCTCACCAGAGACCGTTGAGAAAAAAACTCAGCAATGAAGGAATAAGAGGGTCCCTCCTATGGATTAAAAACTGGTTGAGAAACAGGAAACAAAGAGTGGGTGTAAATGGGAAGTTCTCACAATGGAGAGATGTCGGGAGTGGTGTCCCCCAAGGATCCGTTTTGGGACCAGTGCTCTTTAACCTATTCATAAATGACCTGGAAGTAGGGGTGGGTAGCGTGGTGGCCAAGTTTGCAGATGATACCAAATTATGTAGGGTGGTGAGAACCACAAAGGATTGCGAAGAGCTCCAAGCGGACCTTGATAAATTAGGTGGGGTGTAAACAGGCATGTGGACAGGGGTGAACCGGTGGACATTGTCTACTTGGATTTCCAAAAGGCTTTTGACAAAGTTCCTCACCAGAGACTGTTGAGAAAACTCAGCAATGAAGGAATAAGAGGGAGATCCTCCTATGGATTAAAACTGGTTGAGGAACAGGAAACAAAGAGTGGGTATAAATGGGAAGTTCTCACAATGGAGAGATGTAGGGAGTGGTGTCCCCAAGGATCCGTTTTGGGACCAGTGCTCTTTAACCTATTCATAAATGACCTGGAAGTAGGGGTGGGTAGCGTGGTGGCCAAAGTTTGCAGATGATACCAAATTATGGCCAGGGATTGGTGAGAACCACAAAAGAGTTCACCGAAGAGCTCCAAAGCGGACCTTGAAGTAAATTAGGTGAGTGGGCTCAGAAATGGCAAATGCAGTTCAATGTAGCAAAATGTAGCAAGTGATGCACATAGGGGCAAAATCCAAACTTCACATACACGGCTACAGGGGTCAGTATGCTAACAGTCACAGACCAGGAAAGAGAAGGGATTTGGGAAACGTCTTAGTTGATAAGTTCCATGGGAATGTCAACTCAATGCATGGCAACTGTAAAAAAAGGCCAAACTCTATGCTGGGGATCATTAAGAAAAGTAATTGATAATAAAACTGCAAAGATTGTCATGCCCTTATATAAAGCAGTGAAGGTGCGACCCAGCACTTGGAGTACTGTGTCCAGTTCTGAGTAAGCGCATCTCAAAAAAAGGATACATTGAGGAGATAGAAAAAGTGCAGAGAAGGGCAACAAGGATGATTGAGGGACTGGAGCACCTTCCCTATGAGGAGAGGCTGCAGCGTTTAGGGACTCTTTTTTTTAGATTTGGAGAGGAGGCGGCTGAGGGGGGATATGATTGGAAGTCTACAAAATTATGCATGGGGGGTAGAAAATGTTGACAGAGAGAAATTTTTCTCTCTTTCTCACAATACTAGAACCAGGGGCATTCATTATGAAAATGCTGGGGAAAGAATTAGGACTAATAAAAGGAAACACTTAACTTTCATGCAATGTGTGATTGGTGTTTGGAATATGCTGCCACAGGAGAGGTGAGTGATGGCCCACTCACCTGGATAGCTTTTAAAAGGAGGGCTTGGACAGATTTATGGGAGGAGAAGTCGATTTATGGCTACCCAATCTTGATCCTCTTTGATCTGAGATTGCAAATGCCTTAACAGACCAGGTGATGGGAGCAACAGCGCCAGAAGGCCATTGGCGTTCACATCCCTACATGTGAGCTCCCAAAGGCACCTGGTGGGCCACTGCGAGTAGCAGAGAGCTGGACTAGATGGACTTTGGTCTGATCCAGCTGGCTTGTTCTTATCTTCTTATGTTCTTATAAAGGAAACCTCTGAGCCGGAGAAGGCGATGCCCGCACCCCTCCTCGCATTATGTGCCCGCTTCCACTTCACCCGGACTCATGTGGGGAAAGATAGGCGTCATCCAGCGAAGGTTGTCGAAGTGTCATTGCCCCTTAGGTTACAACGTCCTCACCGAGCTCCATGCAAAGGCAATGCGTGGGCGTGGGGAATTACCAGCCCCTATGTGAGAGGCATGCTTGGAGAGCAGTCATGCGGAATCACGTAATGGTTCCGGAGGGACTGGAAGACCACTTTCCACATGCTCTCTTGAACCCTGCGCCAATATGTTGTCTGTCGGAAAGCCAAGAAATTACCGCCAGCAATGCATAAGCAAAGAGAGCAACCTCTGGCCCGGTGTCTATACTGCCCGCGCAGCTCTATGGCTGCTTGAAGCTTTTAAGCCCGCTTCCCAATGCGCAGAATCTCGTCCTGCCGGAGAATGCCACCCACAGGTCGCTTACTCTGATTGCGCTCTACAAAGGCGTTTCTGGAAAGTGCAACCGCGTGCCGGACAGCCAACTCAAAGCTTCTCCAACGTCTGGCAGAAGCCTCCCGGGAGCCCTATGCTGAGATTCCTGAGCAGGCTGCAGGAGGCCCTGCAGGAGACAGGGTCGACAACGACGTAGGCCCAGCACGAGCTCCTCATGCGCCTTGCCAAGGAGAACAGCCTCCGTCCCGAAAGTGCCGCAGAGCAATCACAGGCTTAGGGGAAGAACCTCCCAAACGGGCCGATATGGTTAAGGCTTGCCAGGATATCGGATCTTCCAGCACCACATCAGGCCAAAGTCTCCTAGCCGCCAGCACTCTCCCACCCGCCAGGGGACAGCCCCAAGGCAAGTGCTTCAACTGCGCGCAGAAGCCGGGGAAACTTCCCGAGGGATTGTAGGTCGCGCCGGTGGGGGGGCTTACAGTAGCCCTGGACGGAGGAGGTGCAACTACAGAGTCCAACCGAAGCTTCCAGGGACCAAATGCCCCCAGTGTCGGGGAGGGCTTTCACTGGAGAAGCGAAGTGCCCACGTCGAGGAAACTTCGCACCCGGGCCTCTCCCAGCGCCCAGGACCAAGGGGAGGAGGGAATACTGAACCGGACTCCCAAGAACTGAGGCCTCGAGCCCAAACCAATCTCCTTCCAGTGGTATCTCTCTCACCTGCACCCAACCTCTTTCCCTCAAGTTCCCCATGAGATCCTCGTTGCTCCGACCCAGTACAGCTGCATCCCATTCCCTTGGAGGCTGTCCGGATTAGTCTTGCCCAAAGCCTCCGCCGCTGAGCGAGGGGTTGTTTGTCGTTCCAGGGGTCATTGACTCCACACACACCAGGGAGCCAATTCACATCTCAGGTGTGGACAAACATCCCGCCAGGAGCTGCCCAGCGGGGATCAGCTGCGCACAGCTGATCCTCCTGCCCCACGCCCTGCCTGCCGCCGGTTCAATAAAGGCCACGAGCCCAAGTAGCCATTGAGGCGCAGCCGACACCACCGCATGGCGAGTAGAGATGCTTCCATCGGTAGCTCCCGCCCGGTACCTGGAGCTGCGCGCATAGAAGGGTGTCCGTTCAAGGGGCTTGTGGGACACCCGGGCGCCCGGACGTAACCGTCCATCAGAGCAGCCGAGTGGCCTGGATCAGTGGCCAACAGAGGCTTGCTCACAAGCATTTGGGGGGGGTGGGGGGAAAACAAATCGCAAGACGGAGCATCTGCCCGCTCACGGTCTGCAGCCCGGGGCTCGAGCAACAACTCACAGTCCACCCCATCGTCCTGGACATCCACGTTAACTTGTAGGGAAGGGATCTCATGAGTCAGGTCAAGACGACCTTAGTCTGGGATGGATAAACCCACTCCCACTACTTCCCCCCCCCCACACGGATCACCAAGACCGCCGTTTGAATGAGGTGATGGCCACTGCCCAGAAGAAGAACAGCCAGCAGCCGGTCACATTGAGATCTCCACCTCCCAACCCCGACTGTGTTCCCCGTCTCAGCCCTAGGACTCCTGCTCAGAAGCTCTTCCCCCCCCTTTTTTCTCTAATTTTTCAACCAGCAAAGGCGGGAGGGCCAATTGGCTGACTGGCCCTCCCTGGATTAAAATCTGGGCCCGTCCTGGTACCGCAGCACTGCCAGGACAGGCCCCCAGGATTAAAAAGGGGCAATGCAGCCATCAAATCCACTCCACAAACCTGCTTGGAGTTATGGCTGCCTAGCGCCTGGCAACTTTATCAATACCACGTTCGACGCCAGGCGCCAGCCGAAACTCGCCCCTTTAAGGAGTGGTTTCGGTTGGTGGCATTTCCTTAAGATACTCAGGTGCGGGTCCCAGTCTCTGAGCCGCTAGGGTTTGTCTTAACCTTCGTGGGTCATGGTAAGTACATCCCACCCCAAGATGGAACCTCCTCCAACCTTTTGTCCCAAACACCTAACGCCCAAAGTGTGTGATTGTCCTGCTTTTCTGATGCATCCCTTCTCTGAGCGCACTCCCAAAGTTCCTTTTGTCCCAGGCAAATTAAGTATGCATACCCACAATTCCTTGACCGGTCCGGCTGTGCCCCGAGAGTCTCCGGACCCTAAGCTTTGGACACATCTTGATGACGCTTTTTGAAGCCAATCCCCATAGGAGTTGCCTGCCCTTCTGTACACCTCCCATCCATGTCCAAACAAATTAAAGAAAGGGTAATTAGGTGGCCCCCCTGACTACATCGTAGCAGTGCCACTCACCATAATCACCTCTTACTTAAACCTTACTTAAACTTAAACCTGCCCCCCATGGAGAGCGGCACTTCGGGCAATCAGAGCCTCTCTCCCACACGTCCAGGTCCACTACCACCAAGCGCCAAGGAGCCGAAGCTTGGTGGGACCGACCGCCCCCCTCATAACCTGGGGAAGGGGTATGCTTCAATCCTTCTCCCTACAGGTCCTCCTGTGGGATTCCAGCTTCGCCATGTCCGGGCCAGCCCATGGAGTGGCACCAGAGGGAAACCAACCCCATCCCAGAGATGGAGCGGATCTCCCTGGAGGACCCTGCCCCGCGGCCTCGACGGAGCCGCCGCCAGTACCAGAATGGTCCGAGGACCCGGATGACCTGGGGGGACGTCAAGGCAACGACCAGCCAGGCTCGGGAGTTGCTGCAACAACGTGGCCGCCCCGAGACACCCGAGGATCTCTGCGTTGCCATCTTTGTGGTTATTACTGCAAATTCAGCAGTCACGATCATCTGCTTGCTCTGTTGCCTCCTGCCGGTGGCGCTCGGTCACCCCCTCTTGGATCTTAATCAAGCCAACATCTGGGAGTGGTTTGCTGCTGCTGCCAACGTCTCGTCCTTCTGCTTGGGCCAATATCTGGGGGTGGGGAGTTTGCTGAGCTCCTGCCTGCTTCCCGTCTGCAAAGCCCGTGGATACTTCCTTGGGGAGTCTGGCCTGAGCCCCTTCATGAATGCCTCGTCTATCAGGTACTCTATGAGCGCCGACTGGGGACCAGTCGTCCAAACCCTCCCCGCTGGTGCTCTCTCCCTCATCACCAAAACCGTCGCCAACCACGAGTCCAACACTTGTGCCCTCGTGATCATCGATAGTCGGCGGGAGCACAAGCCGGTCCGAGCCCTTCACCGGCTCGGCCAGTTGGAGAACTGCACACATATGGAGGACATTTTCCCGTGTGTATGGGAACATCCTGCTCCCCAAAGGTTGTTTCCTGGATCTATGGCGGGAGAAGGGAACTTTCAACTACCCATCCACCGATCCTCTCTCTGTCGGGACTCTCTGCTGCCTTAGCAGCCTCACCATCGCTTTTGGCCACAGGCTCCGCCTCTGTTGGGAGCCCAAGCACCGCCATCGCTCCACCCTCCCTCTCGACCCGGGCTGCCGGAGCGATGCGGTTGCCCTCTCCGAGGCAGAATACGTCTCCCTCGCGACCTCCCTTGTAGGAGTCCCCGGACTCGCTTCCTACAACGCTAAGACTATTGGCCGTTTGGCCTGCGCCCTTGCAAAATCCATTAATTCCACCTTGGTTGCTCTGGATGCTCTGGCCTCCGAGCAGCAGGAGCTTTGTCAAGCGACCCTAGATAATCATGCCGCTATAGACTACTTGTTGTTGTTGCATCACCAAGGCTGTGAGAATGTAAATAATATGTGTTGTTTTAATCTCTCTGATAATTCCCATTTGATTCATACGAAAGTGCATGAGTTGCAAGATATTGTATCTAATCTGAAATATGATGTGTTGCCTCATTGGTGGTCGGCCCTTTGGAGCTGGCTGCCAGGAGGATGGTTGAGTGCTATTGTACAATTCTTCATTGGTTTGATTGTATCCCTTGTTGTTGGATCCTGCCTTGTTCAATGTATATCTGCTTTTGCCTGTAACGTTTGTAGGAAACCCTTTGACCTTCTCCTACATCGAAACCAGGTTCTCATGTTACACAAACAGCTCAGCCAGTTCGAACGAGTTCCTGGAGAGGCAAGCGTCCCCCTAAATTGCCCCAACTAATTCCAGCTTCAGCTTCCTAAAGCGTTAGAAACCTTGGGGAGATGTAGGGGTGAGCCCGTGGAACCCAGGCAGAACCCGTGAGAAAGAGCATACCTGGAATGCTGGTGCCAGCTACCGCCTTCTGGGCGCACACGCTCCCCCAACCCTCGCTCCCCCGTGAGTCATGGGTCATGAACTGCCTGACTCGCGGTCACCAGGTGTCCCATACAAAGGGACAAAAGGGCCCTTGCCCTCAGGTGAGGAGATTAGACCCAGACACGGATGCTTCCTCCTGCACGTAGCAGCCCGATGAGATCATGCATCACATGATGATCTCCCGTTCTCCCGCTCTCCCGCCTGTCCGACCCCTTTACACACCCCTAGTGAAACCCTAATAAAAGGTGCAAGGGACGAGCACACGGCAGAGTTGCCAGGATCACGGGATCCCGCGCTTCCTGTTGCTGGCTCTCTCCACCAGATGATATCTCCGCATCTCATCTCTTCCTTGCGACTTCGTGGGCATCACTACAGGTTTGAATCTTTTCTCTGTCATGGAAGCTTGTTGGTGACCTTGGACAGTCACATTCAACATAACACATAGGGATATTGTCTGGTTAAAATGGACAAGGTGAGAACAATATAGTAAGCTGCTTTGGGGCCTAGTGGAAAGAAAAATGGGGTATAAATAATTTAATGAAACTCAAATTCATCATCCTGAAACAAAAGCTGCCCTCTGGTTTTTCACTCATAATTAATGATGAATATAAGATCCCCAACTCTCTTTTATTTGTACACTAGCAGGATACCTGTGCTTCGCTACAGAGATTATAAAAAATGACCCCTCCCCTTTCCTTACATGCCATCTCTCACTCCCTCCCCTTCCCTTGCATGCAAAAAACCCCCTGAAACTACTAGGAAATACTAAAAATATGAAACGTACCTGATAAAATTACCCTTGAAGTTTGAAATGTCATGGATTCATAAAAATATACATACTGGAAAAATACTGAAAATATAAAACGTACGGCATAAAAATACCCTTAAAGGTTGCAATTTAACGAATTCATAAAAATAAAGATCCTTTTAAAACACTGAGAATACTGAAACATAGTGAAAATGTAAACGTTACCTGATAAAAATACCATGAAAGTTTCAAATGTAATGAATTCATAAACACTGTTAACTATTTACAAACAGTAGGATGAGTTTTTGTCACAGGATAAAACATTAAAAGGCAAATAATCACCACCCCTAGCCTTGTGGTCTACGTAGCCATACAAATAACTTGTTCAGCATACAGTTTTCATTTCTTCCTCAGATTAAGTGCTCAAAACTTCTTTGTAAACAACATTCTTTTTTTCTCTCTGGTTGAAGGATGACCAAGCTGTCAGGTGAACTAACTCTGGAGCACACCACATACAACTGACCATGGGAGAAGCAGTCACGCCTTAGATCCACACCAGTGACTTTCAAACTCTGCCCTTGTGCTTTATTGATAGTAACGGCGTAACACACTTTTACGGGAAATTGCAGTCATTTAAATTGGAAGTGGTAGTCTGATGGGATTAGAGGAATTCGGGGAATGAATACGGTTTCTCCTTGACAGACGCCTGTGACAATTGTGGCCTTGATCATGTGTTTGTACAGAGCCTTCACCTGAAGTCTGGTGCCGTTGCACAATTTAGGAGGGTTTAGATTGCTCAACTACGTGATTAGAGCACCAACAGCTGCTGGGGTCCCGCTATGAGGCTTCCTATCCTGTGGTAGACCTGTCCCTGCACTTTGAATGTTGGCATGAAATTGTTCTCTTTCACCTCTTGGGCTCCAAAAGACATCATTTGGAAGCATCCATTGTATTTCCGGGAAGCAGAAGGAAAGTGTTCTGCCATTGGATGCTGATGAGTGAGAAGGCTGTGAAGAGGTTCAGGTTAGGGTTGAATGGCAGGGAGCTGAATTTTACCGCCACTGCAGCACATTCCTGGGGGCTCATCCCACCACTTCTGAGCATGACACCAAGCACAGGGCGATCGAAGTCCAAGATCAATCACCTTGTCTCCACAGTAATCAATGTGAGATCCATATTAAAAACCCAACAAATATTTTTAGCCCAAGGTGATAATTTGATTTGTAATCTTTTTTATTGTATTTGGTCTGGTTGACATGAGGGTTGTTAGAGGAATATTTTTTCACAGCCTGTCTGTGAACTTCGGGGTGACATTCAGCATACCTCATCACAGCCTCTCTATTAACTTCGGGGTGACATTCAACATACCTCATCACAGCCTGTTTGTGAACTTCGGGGTGACATTCAGCATACTTTTTCACAGCCTCTTCATGAACGTCTGGGTTGTTTTTCGCATATTTTGCAGCAGCTTCCTGTAGTCTTTTTCTAACTGATTCTGTAAATCGCTTCTGTGTTTAATTCCTCTCTTCCCTTTAGCTGTTTCAACAGAAGGAACAGGTTTGTATGCAGTGAGGAGGTCGGTGGTAGAATCCAGTTGGGCCACCATTGGTTCAATTGTGCTTGTTTGGTGGGAATTATCAGAACGTGTCGATTCGACCCATGGAAGTAGAGCGTCAAAGTGCCCTTCATTAAAATCTCCTGTGAAACAAATCATTTTAACTCCCCGTACTGCATCCTTTAGCTTGGCAAGCAGGTTTTTAACTGTCACCTTTAGAATGTTTGCGCAGATGGCCAGAGTTCAACAGTAACGCAGATGGCCAGAGTTCAATAGTAAATGTGTAATAACTCGAGTAAAACTGAATATTTTGAAAAATCCTTTCTTAGTGAGCACCTAAACCACATAATGAACTGGTGTGCCAAATTTCAACTTTGTAGGTTTGGTGGTTTTTGAGTTCTTTTGATGAGTCAGTCAGTGAGTCAGTCAGTGGTATTTTGCATTTATAGATATAGATTGAAGACGTGCATTGTAGAGTGGGGTGCATCCATTTTTTTTAGGTCTCATGAGTATAACCAGAACGATTAAATTGCTTCCAAGGCCAACTTCTCCATATTTGATGTTGGTTATACTTAATAAGAAAAAGGATGAGAATGAGATTTGGGAGGGCAGAGAAGCATGAACTAAGTTTAACTCTTTGGAGAATGGAAGTTGCTGAGATCCACTGCATAGGCAGTCCTATGTATCAATACATATTTCAGAGATGGCTGTTAGCTACTTCAGCACTACATTTGATGTTGTGCTGAGGTATGGCTCTTCTTGCCACAAGTGTGAATTCTGATCTATAAAAAACACCTTGAGTTGTGACTTTTGCTTTCTACCTGATCCTTGTGTGACAGCCATTCTTCTCTTGCATGAGTTGGTGGCCAGATGTCTCCTCCATTTGTTTGTTACCTTTTCTGTTTGTTATTCCAGATATTCTGAAAAACAATGACTTTGGCTATGGTGCCAGTCACATTGCATCTGGAACTGACAAGGCAGTATGCCTTTTTCATGAATCTTTGATTGGGAACAATGGTGCTTGGTGTCACTTGAAGATGATTTGTCAAGCTGACAGCCTTAGAACACTGTCCTCTTGTCCCTTTGACAGCAGTGGCTGACTCTTTGTACCTGTCTGATGTACTGCTGCTAGCAAGCATCTAGTGATGGATGAACATAGGCTGCCAAATAGGTTGATCTCTTCACCCTGGCAAGGTAGTTCTGACCCCAGGAGGTTAGAATGGTGCACTGCTATGCTCAGATGGGACAAGGTAGGAGAAAATTACCTGCTGGAGGCTGGAAGGTTGACTGTGCTCCTTTGATTGTCTTCACATAGTCTGTGTACTCTAGAGTTACTAGCACAATTGCTGAGGTCTGCTAAGAACATCTCACTGATTGGGTCTCTCCATGCATAATAACATTCCAAGTGACTACAGGTAACTTGCAGTGCAAATCTGAGTTATTCCCCTGTAAAGTCCAAACTACACATTACAAATTTGGAGTTGATGCCTTTTGATGAAAAAGGGAGGCAGTGGATGATATATTTCAATTACAGTCCTTGCAGCTACATTCTGATAATCCCCCCCTCATTTTTATTGTTGGCATTCCTGATGGGTTTGTTTCTTTTATGACCTTTTAACTTCATTTGCTGATTGAGCACTATTTTGATATTTTTACACATAACTGACTCCCAAACAGGTTCAGTTTTAATGGTAATTATTTCTATCAAATTTTGCTACTATGGTCACACTGTAACAAAATCCCAAATAAAGAGCCTTCACTTCAAGAAGAAGAAGAGTTGGATTTTTATCCCCTCTTTCTCTCCTGTAAGGAGACTCAAAGGGGCTTACAAACTCCTTTCCCTTCCCCCCTCACAACAAACACTCTGTGAGGTGGGTGGGGCTGAGAGAGCTCTGAAGAACTGTGACTAGCCCAAGGTCACCCAGTTGGCATGTGTTGGAATACACAAGCTCAAGTGGCAGAGTGGGGAATCAAGCCCAGTTCTCCATATTAGAGTGCACCTGCTCTTAACCACTATACCACACTGGCTCTCCAGAACTTTTGATCGCAAGGAAGCAGTATAACTTTGTGCCTATGGCTCAGAATGAAATTCATTGTAAGTCTGCATGCTGCTCCCCCTGGGCAAATCACTGGGAGGGAATATGGGAGGCAGAAATAAGTTTTTCCCTCTCTTCATCTCCCTGTATGAGTTGGGTGGTAGCAACCAGAAGTTTTTACTAGAGACAGCCCTGCCTCCTTCCCTGGCACCTGCTACTACAACAGTGACCCTAGTAACAAGACCTTATGGAATTTGTAGATTATTTTTTTATTTACAAGTGGAGAGCGGCAAGAAACTTATGGAACCAGCTATTCCATTCTCCCACCTTTGCTTCCTTCCCTCTCTCCTTAAATTGCTCATTCTTTTCCCTTCTGCCACCCATTTTCTTACTCTCTCCCCCCATGCATGTCACTCTCTTTCTCCTTTGCTCCCCACCCATCACTCTTTCTAACACCCTCACCCTCACAGTTGCCACCCTCACAGCAGCCGTGATGGTGGCTGCTCCTCTAGAATCACAGTGGATCTCCCAACTACAGAGGCCATTCCCACTTTGGGCTGGCAACTCTAGATTGGGAAATTCTTGAAGATTTGTGGGTGCAGCCTTGGAATAGTAGCAACCTCAACTGGGTATAATGCCACAGACTCCACCCTCCAAAGCATCCATTTTCTCCAGGGCAGCTGGTCTCTGTCATCTGGAGATCAATTGTAATTCTGAAGGTTGGCAATGCCAGTTTTCTCAGATGAATGGCTGCTTTGGAGGGTGGAGTCTATGGCATTATACCTTACTGAGGTTCCTCCCTTCCTCAAACCCCATTCTCTTCAGGGTCCACCCCACTAATTGCCAAGAATTTCCTAATCTGGAGTTGGCAGCCCTATCTTCTTCTCACTTGACAGCCAGTCTATTTTTATCTGCCTCTCTGTCTTAAGTTTTCACCACCACCCCAACCTTGGAAGACTACAGTCTTTCTCCATGTTAGGGACCAAAGCAACTTAAATTAGCCTCCTCTCCTTTTTACCCACACAACAACCCTTTGATGTAGGTTAGGCTGAAAGAAAGTGATGGGTTCATAATCACTCAGTGGGCTTCCACAGCAAGTTCGGGATTCAAACCTGGGTCTCCCAGACCCTAAGTCACTACATCACATTGGTTTTCATAGGGGGGCTGCTGTTGAATAGTAGCAAGCAGCCAGACCTAGATGAGTCACGGAAGTAAAAGGTTTGAAGTCACCCAGAGGTTGCTGCCAGACCCAAGGTTGCCAACCTCCAAATGGGACCTGGAGATCTCCCAGAATTGCAACTGAACTTCAGTTAACAGATATCTGTCTCCCTGTAGAAAATGACTGCCTTTGAAAGTGAACTGTATGGCATTATGCCCTGCTGTGAACTCTTACTTCCCCAAACCCTGCCCTCCTCAGACTTTACCACAAAATCTCCAGGAATTTCCCAACCTGGAACTGGCAGTCCTCCAGGGAGTCTAATCTCAAATGCCAAAATAGGATGAAAGAGTCCTCCCCCCCTTTCCTTTTTATACTGCAGAACCAAGTCTGGAATCTGTGGTTGCCTAGCAGCAGCCATTGAGGTACTTTGTTGTTTAAAGCTACAGATATTCCTTTTTGTCATTTTTGCCTTTTTAAACTCCCCAATGTCCTTTTAAAAGAAGATTTTTGATTTTTCTGCAAACTTGGGACTGGTTTGTGGTTTGTACAAAGATCTGTCTTGCCTGTTCACTGTTTCAGTCAGCTGGTTTAAGTATCCAAAGATTTGTTGACTTTACTATTAGAATACAAGATATCCCATTTTCCCCTTCAGTGGGGGCTGAAGGGGCTTATCATATAATTCTCCACTGTTTCACCACATTCTCTCAACAACAGTTCTGTGAGAGGTGATTAAGCTGCGCTCACCAGGTTGAGCACTTTGGCTGACAACTGCCCACCATCAAACTTTGCTCCCACCTCTGCTGTCACTTGATAGAGCAATGGGAAGGAGAACATAGCATCTTGCAAGGCAGAAAAAACAGATTCTGGCAGAACTGAATGCAACATCATTGCATCATGGGATGCTCTAGGATTCATCTGAAACTCTATGGTTAGACAGCCAGAAGTGACACTGCAGAATACTTTGGGGCTATGTTTCCCTCACTGGTCTCCCTGCTCTATCAAGTGATAGCTGGGGGGGAGGGGAGGCAGAGAGCAAAGTTTGATGGTGGGCCGTTGCCAACTAAAGTGTTCAACCTGGCAAGCCCAGCTTACTCAGCTCTCCCAGGACTGTTGTCAGTTGTAACTCCATGTTAGTCTGAGAGAGTGTGACAGACCCAGAAATGGGCAAGCTCCCATGACAGAGTGGGGGTTCAAATCTGATTGCCCTACATCCTACTCCATGACTCTAACTACTGCAGATACAAATCATGCTGGTTGCCACTTGTGACTGTGAGAGACTTACTTATTTGAACAATGAGATAAACATTACACAGGGCCAGCATTAATGGAGATCTGATAAAGAAGCCCTTAGGGGATAGGGCGGTATATTAAATCGAACGAATGAATGAACGAACAAACAAACAAACAAACAGTGCTGTCACATTTCTATAAATGAATGAATCACTGAATGAATGTAGTAATATCACATTTCCATACATACAGGTTTCTTAACTATTTCCCCAAAAGTACTCTTTTTGGTTAAAGAAAAGAGAAGGCAGTTTCAAACTGGTGCTGTTTCATCCCCCCACACATGTCCAAAGCCAGGAAAATCAATTAAAACATATTTGTAATTTGTTAGTTTTAACCTTTAATGTTAACACATTGTCAAGTAGCACACAAAATAAATAAAGCATTTCCTGTCTCAGTAAAATATCTTGTTTTATTCCTTCATGTGCTTCGTTCGATAGCAAATATTATGTGAATAAAGCTAGCAACCAATCTTTGCCCCCTGCCTCACACTTAATTAAGAAAATAGTTTTATTTTGGTGATTTCTACCCTTCCCTCAACAACAGCCCTATGTAAAATATCAACAGAACATTTCAGCAATAAAATACCAAATGCTACTGTTCTGAATCTGGCTATGCAAGGATAAGGCCATGGTTTCTATAAAATTTTCTGGACAGTACTTGGCAGTTCTTAGTACTTCTGAAAAAAATAAATAACTTTGATTCATAATTAATTTAGACTTTAATCTGAAGGCCAAATGAATTATGAATAAGTCCTACTGGGCTGATGGTCATAGCTCTTGGCATTTTGGGAAATGCAATTTCCATATGATCCAGACTAGAAAACAGGTCCTCCAGGCATCTCATTCTACCACAGAGATGTTAAATTTAACCAGCTGGTCTGGGTCCAAGAACTTGTTGGTTTAGCCAAGTAGGGGCAGGATGGGTGCGTAAAGGTTATCAGTAGAGTCTGATTGCTGGTAAGCTAGTTAAGATTTTTCTGGGCTGTTATCACTTTTATAAAACAACTGGAAAACTCTATATGTTAGAAGTTTCTTAGTAATGAGAGGGATTAAACAGTATAAGTGGTATTATTATTGTAATTATATTGTTATTTTGTAGGCGTGTGTTTTGGGAGCTACAAATTGCAGTCTGGTTGTAGCAACTTGTAATTTGATGGAATTTAATCCTTTTGGTGGACTTCAGGAGAAGTTGGACTTGGCTAACTTCTGCAGTTTTGGAAGCAAGAACCTATTTACCTGGGTTCAGTGAAACTATCTGTTGCAAGTATCTGTTCACTGCTATCTTATTTGCACATTAAACATTTATCTTGTACAGTTGTAATCCCATGTCATTTTACCAAATTCACCATTCAGGGTTGGGCCTGATCAGCAACTGATAGATTCTGGCACATTAATAGATCTTGATATCACTGGCACTAGGTGTGGGCATTTGGCTAAAGCCAAACGAAAAATACCTCATTGGTATTTGGGGAAGGTTCACCCAAAAATAAGATGGCAGTTTCTACAGATCTGAAAAGTAGATCCTGACTCAAAAAAATTCAGCATGATTCAGGCCATTTTGGACCTCCTGCCAATGCTGCACTTGGAGTTGGGAGGCAGAAGGTGCAGAGCTGAACACTGGGCTTTGAGTCTGCTTTATGTAGAGCTGGGAGGTAGCAGGAATTTTTTGAGTTTAGGTCTACTAGACGCAAAAAATTTCAAACAATCTGAAAAGTCAGTACTGTGAATTGGCTTATTTGGTGTGTTTGTGTGTGTGAAATGTTCTGGGACTATTAAACCCAAACCTGTAAAATACTTATAAAAATAGTGTCTACTCCTAACTGGCAAGTGCCAGAGCCTAGAGATTTAGCAGGCTTGTATCTTTTGAATACTCTAGCTGAGTCCCAGAATGATTCTGGAGGGTTCCACAACCCCAAAATTTTGTAATAATAGATTTGAACTTGACATTATTCACCAGCACCACAGTGAACCTGGATAATAATTGCACTAAAGGTTAAATTACCTGTCCTTTTCACCATGGCTTTGTAGAATAATTTACCACATCTATAAATGTGAAGTGAGAAGATTCATGAATCACATGCCCTATTGCTAATTTTTCTTTTTGTGTGATTTGATTATCTTAAAACCATCTCACATCTGTTGACTTTCTGCTTAGAGTTTATGTACTTCTTACTAACATATAACACCTCAGCTGAGTTTATACTTTTGTTTTTTATCAGTGTGCACATGCACTCTGGTAGAAAGGAAAATATGTTAATGCACTGAAAGCTGGAACACCCCGTGCACATGCAGTACTCTCTATAAAATTCAGAAATAAAACATGAAATAACAGAGATTTTCTAATATGTCAATTCCATTTCAGAAATAAACCCAGGAAATTTGGAGTAGCTGAATTGGGCAAGAAATTCAAGTTTTGGAAGAATTCAGAAGCATCCCCTATAGGCTGCACAGAAGCTCAGGGGTGGCGTGGGAGTTTATGTGCAATTGTCCTTCCCCCTCCCACATGGGAAGAAGGGAGAGAGAGAGACAGGCTGAAGAGGTGGTTTCAGTATGTGAAAGCAAATTGCTCAGAGGAGCCAGGTGCATCCAGGTGGAACCTCTTTGGACCCTTGAATCACATGGTCCTTGTTGAATGGCTGGATGCTCTTCTATGTGGGTTCTGCTTCCAGCATGCCAGGTCTACTGATACTTTATGGAAGGATTTGAAATGGCTAAAGATTGCCCCCATGCTAACTTCTCTCCAGGATTTGTCTTCTTCCCTTCTTCTAAGCATAGCAAGGCATCCTCTATAACTGGCTCTGTCTGCTATCCATGCCTTGCTCAGCATTACTACCATTTTACAATAGCTTTGCACATCCTTGCTATGATATATCTGATTGTTTGTACTAGAGGAGCATTCTGGGTTAGCAGCTGGCTATAAATTGTGCTATAGTACAACTCTTTTCAGCATATGTGCTTTCCTAGCACAGCAACCCATAGGATCTGACTGTAAGAAGGGCTAATATAATTACTATAACAGGAATGTTCTATAATTATAGGATTGCTTTTAATTTCCCAGCTAATTGATGTGGTCTGTTGAATATATTTCTTTGGTGGATTGCTTCATTAACCTAATGCAATCATGTTAAACAGAACCCCCATGTAATTCTGTTAGGAAGGCTCTTACATCATTCCTTTGAGTTAGTTGTAAAATAGAATTGTTTCTTGAAGAATCTTAGCTGGTCATTTCCATTAAAAAACTCCTCTTGTAACTCCAGCTTTGGAAGCAATTAAGCCAACATGATCATTATTGAAGAATCATTAACATTTCTGCTGGTAGATTTCTAGAGTGCTCCCATTGTCTACCCTTTGAGCAGATGCCTCAGTAAGTGGGAATTTTGAGAAATTGAAAAAAGCAGTTGGTAGAAAGCAGAACTATACTAAAATAGGTACTCTGTAGGACAGTGGTTCTCAGCTGGGGGTTGCAACCCCTTTGGGGGGTTGAACGACCCTTTCACAGGGGTCGCCTAAGACCATCAGAAAACAGTCTTTATCAGAGGTGGGATCCAGCAGGTTCTCACAGGTTCCCGAGAGTAGGTTACTAATGATTTGTGTGTGCCGAGAGGGGGTTACTAATTGGTGATTTTGCCAAGTGATTGTTGCCTTAGTTACGCCCCTCCTCTCAGCAGTAGCGTGCAGAACTTGAAGCAGTCTAGCAGGAGGTGCACCAGCGTGCGTGGCAGCCTGCACCTGCGTGCATTCGTTTTCCACCCAAGGACTGGCGCAGCGGCTGCGTCCTTGCCACAGCCCCTCCCAGGAATGCCCTGCCCCAGGAATGCCCAGCCACGCCCCCATCATGCCCCGCCCAGCCCCATTGGCGCTATGCCACAGTTTGAATCTCATCACCATGGGAACCTGTTACTAAAATTTTTGGATCCCACCACTGGTCTTTATATATTTTATATATACCAATTTTATGGTTGGGGGTCACCACAATGTGAGGAACTGTATTAAAGGGTCGCGGCACTAGGACGGTTGAGAACCACTGCTCTAGGACTTCAATTTCACCGCTTTTGCTGCGGATCACAAAAAAGACCTCCCTTTTCCATACTATTTCAAAGTGACCCTGTAAATAGGAGGAAAGTGACTGTCTTCCTTATGTCAGCAAAGAACTTAGGGATCGTCCAGGGCTTGTTGCTATTGTATATCCTTGACTGAAGAATTGTATACGCCACCTATCTGGCATGATCATTTTCTTCCACAGAGCACACAGTTTCAGGAGCACATGAAATGGTGAGTGTTATCAAACATGCTGAGGTCTGCCCCTTTTAGAGTGATGAATTAGCAAAGGGCAGACCATGCTGTAACAAGAGGTCAGGTAAGCTTGAGATCTTTGTTGCCAACTTTTACAATGATGGGCCTCCACAATGAAGTAAAAGTTTAACAATTTTATTAAGAAAAGTAAAATAATAAAAGTACACACACACAAATCACAGTTGCAGAGATTCCACACAAGCCTAGTATTTATATAGAGTTGAGTAGATAAGTTTGGGAAAGCAAAGGGTTTGGGGGAATAAGGTGATAATTATTAGATCTAGAAGTGGAATGGTCTGTCAAATCAGAGTTCACTGGCCTCCACTGAGTTCTGGTAGAAAAAGAAAGGCAGCACACTAGGGATACTGTTGGCTAGACAAATCAACTCTGGTGCTCAATGGGATGACAGATGTCACAGCTAGATCACCCTCACACCAGATCCTAACAACTGTTTCATTTTTTTTCCCATTAGAATGAAGGCCTTTCTCTGATGTGACTTCATGATGTCATCTATAGAACAAAGCCAAATATGATTGGTCACGTAGTCTTTCAAACCAAATCAACACGAGGGTAATGGTTCCTGACTAATTATGGCAAAAACAAAAATGGTAACAGCAGGTAGCTTGAGAGTGGGGCAGAGGAGAATAGAGTTGCCAACTCTGGGTTATATAATTCCTGGAGATTTGGGGATGGAGCCTACAGAAAGCAGAGTTTGGAAATAGGAGGGGCCTTATGAAATATAGTGCCATAGACTCCATCCTCCAAAGCAGCCATTTCCTCCAGGGAAAATGATGCTTGCAGTAGGGGATCAGTTGAAATTCTGAGAGACCTCTAGGCCTTACCTGGAGGTTGGCAGCTATAGAATATGCTTTCTGTTTTTCCTGCAGCCAGAACTCTGCTTTCTCCTGCAGCCAGAACTCTGAATAAACAGTAAGAAAGGCTGAACAAGTGAGTGAAAGCTTTTGTGACTATCTTCACCCAAAGTCCCCCTTTTAGGTTGAAAATACTACATTTTGGAATGTTTCACTTAGGCTTGTAGAAAAGGGTTTTCCTCATTGCTGCTGTCTTGAAGGGCTTCCCAGGTAACTGACACTGAAGTGGAATGGTCTGTCCAATTAGAGTTCAGTGGCCCGCACTGAGTTCTGGTAGAAAAAGAAAAGCAGCACATTGGAAATATGCTGCCACAAGAGGTGGTGATGGTCTAATCTGGATAGCTTTAAAAGGGGGCTTTGACAGATTTATGGAGAAGTTGATGTATGACTTCCAATCTTGATCATCCTTTATCTGAGACTGCAAATGCCTTAGCAGACCAGGTGCTCAGGAGCAGCAGCAACAGAAGGCCATTGCTTTCACATCCTGCATGTGAGCTCCCAAAGGTACCTGGTGGGCCACTGCAAGTAGCAGAGTGCTGGACTAGATCAGGGGTCTGCAAAGCTGCTGCTCTCCAGATGTTCATGGACTACAATTCCCATCAGCCCCTGCCAGCATGGCCAATTGGTTGCAGACCCCTGGACTAGATGGACTCTGGTCTGATCTAGCAGGCTGTGTCTTATGTTCTTATGTTCTTACTACACATCTTTGTTATAGTAACTTCTTCTTCCTTATAAACTAGTAGCTGCAGTGCAAAGATATTCTATCTTCTCATATGCTCAGCATATTTTTTTTCACAAAACCTGGGTGCATCACTATAATTCTTCCTTGCCTGCCTTTTCCCTCTTTTAAGAAAAGAAATTTGGTTAAGCTCCTTGTGGATCACCAAACGAGTTTGAGAGCATTTGGGCAAGCCACAAGTACAGCAGGCTTTGCCTTTGTGTGCTCTTTGGGAATTTATCTATTTTTAATTAACATTACATCTGACCCTCTTGTCTCTTATTAAATGGAAATCAGATGAAAGTTTTCAGGCCACTGTGACCAAGCACACATACAAAATACCCCGAGAGAAAAGCTGCTTTGACCAGAAGAGCACACTGCTGTTCTGAGTTGGTTTCATTCTCCCTTTCCTTGACATTGCTGATGGCAACACAAAAATCCTGTGTGAGGAAGAGACGGAGTAAACAATAACAGCAGCTGTTTTGAAGCACGCACAAGTCAGGGGCTGTGTTTTTGAATGCTTCCCTGTGCTTTATAAAAAATTCCTACTTGTACGGAATTAGTCCAGACCTTCCAACATTTTACATATTAAAATGGATCTAATAAACCTGCACATTTTCAAGGATCTGTGCACAGCAGGTCATGATCAATACATCCCTAGTACAGAGTGATGAGCAGGGATGCTTCTCTGTTGGGTCACCAGAGATAATTTTTAACACAAGATACAAGTGATTGAACTCACACAAAGCATGTGGTCTACTCTAAGCTATGACTCTAGTCTTCTCTTGCTTTCTGCCTAACTTCCAGTAAAAATGCCAAATACGTAGGCAAGTCCAGGCCTCTTATCTTTCCACTTCCAGTGAGCCTTTCAATTACTACAGCTATGTGCTTTAAAAAGTCAGAAAGAAGTGGGAAATATCTAGAGACTTATGAATGCTTTTGAAAGGAATGATGGCAACTGTCAACACCATTCTCTTATAGAAAGGTTTATTTTCATTGCCTGTCATGATAACTGGATCACTGTCTTTTTTTCTCACAACAATATGCCCTGAAGACTCCACTTAAACTCCATTAAGAATTATGAAAATCCAACATTCGCTTGAGTTCACGTAAAAGGTTGAAAGCCAAATAATTAAATCAAACATAAAAGCTAGTCACTATCCTTCACCTAAGTGGCTGAGCCTTTCAGTTGCAAATGCAGTCAAAATGTATGATCACAGTATTTGAACTGCCAAGGCACAACAATGCATATTTAAAGCATGTCAGAGACAAAGAGCACAAGAACCCCGATCCATCTGTAATCTCAGGAATCTTATTATATGTATATGTGGTGCCCTGCATGCCAGGATTTATCCCAAAGTTCACAGGCCAAAAGGACAATAACTGGGACAACAACATTCTGTATAAGCTCAGAGTGTAAAATATACCTTTGACCAGTGGTGGGATCCAAAAATTTTAATAACAGGTTCCAATGGTGGTGGGATTCAAACAGTGGCGCCGCCACACACACGCACCTCCAGTCCCTATTGGGCAGGGAGGTTGCTTTAGTAACCCCTTCTCGGCACTCTGAAAAAATTAGAGAAGTGGTGAGAACTGGTTGGATCCTACCTCTGCCTTTGACTCTCTGTCAGGGGGGAATAGAAGGAATGAGGATGGCTCACCTGCCTTGCACAAAGCTCATCAGTGCTATAGAAATGTAAATGATCCAAGCCAGGAGGAGGATAATAATAAGGAACCGGTGTCCTGTCTGAAAATCATTGTCGCAATAGAGCTTCAGGAGGACAAGAAATGGAGTGGACTCAACAATAAGCAGGAAAAGAGTATCTGCAAATGTGGGGACCAAGGGAGGGAGTAAAATCCCTGAGCTCAAGGAAGAAGAAAAGTCTCCATTTTACATCAAGCCATCTTATACCTGTCTGTATCTTAATTCCCAAGAAGAAGCCATGAGCACATGGTATTAACTCAGTTACTGCTAGGTATTGAACCTGATTGATGACTTGCTTTCTAATTGCTTCCAACTGCAAGAATTATACAGTCTCTCTCTCTCTCTCTCTCTCTCTCTCTCTCTCTCTCTCTCTTTACACACACACACACACACACACACACACACACACACACACACACACACACACACACACACACACACACACACACACACACACACCCCCCCTTGCTGGGGATATTTAAGATGCAAGAACAGAAAACTATATTTATATGTAGATATTTATGCAATCACTTTTTCTTTAGCACTTTCTCAGTTCTTTGTGTGCACTTCTTAAACACATTAGGTTTTTAGTGTCTTCTTATTAAACTGCTTGACATTTTCAATGTGGCTAAACTGATCTCTATGACCCATGTTAAAGCCCCTGTTCTGGTCACATCTCCCAGATGGGGGAGAAAGGGGGGAAAGGGCAGCAGTGAACAACTAAACCTGTTATTCCCCTCAATAGCAAGACAAAACATGGAGCTGAGCCTTCAATGGAAAAGTAGAAGACGGTGCTGTGTTCAGGAGACCTGGGATGGCTGACTAATTTTCTCACTCCTACATGGGAAGAAATGGGAGTGTGAGAGACCTGTTCCTCCACAGTATCTGAAGTTTTATTGAGCCTATTCAGATGTGGATGGATAAGTATATTAATATGGCTGAGGATGGATGGGTAGGCAGCAAAGTATAGTCTGATCTCATCAGATTTTGGAAGCTATGCAGGATAAGTACTTGGATGAGAGACTACCAAAAAGACTTTGCAGAGGCAGGCAATGGCAAAACATCTCTGGTTAATCACTTGTCTTGAAAGCCCCTTGCTGGGGTTACCATTAACCGGCTGTGACTTGAGAGCACTTTACATACTCACGGTTGAGGATATGAACACATGGGTATATCTGTACTGCTGTGTGTACAAGTGAGTGCTGAGCTGAAAGCCAAGAAAGGCTAAGATTGCTTTTAGTGATTTTCCAGAGATTCTGCTGAGGATAAGACATTTTTCAGTTCTAAGAGGGATCCATGATTGTCTAGGATTGCCCATGTGTCCAGTATAAGAAGCACTGCCTTCAATTGAATGGATTAAATTGCTCTTAATGATGGCTGTCAACATTTAGTTAAATCTGAGATTTCTGGAAGACATAGTGTCTTGTTTAGTTTGAGCTTGTTGGTCCTGAGTGCAGTCACTGAAAGAGGCATATAGCCAGCTAAAGACTGAGCCTCTAGCGTCCTCAGTCATTTGGAGGACCTTTAATTCGACAGGTGGGCTAGTTTGTGTTTATTTTGACCCATTAGCTCTGGTAACTATTCAGGATCAGTGAACGTAAGTGTGCTATTTTGGCAAAATAAACAGCCCTCTTCACTCCTCCCTTTCCACCCTTAAAATTTCTTACTTTCATTTTCTCCTGTTTAAGTCTCCCTTTTGGATCAGCACTAAGGTTTTTTTTTAAGTACTGAAGGATTTTTTTAAAAGAAAAGACATTTTCCTATGAAAGAAGACAGAGAAGCCTTTTTTGTATGTTGATTGTGAGTTGTTTGAATGGCACAAACTGGATTTTAAGACTTCCAGACTTAAAAGCATTCAAGATGACTGGACTGCAATAAACTAGTTGATTTACTTTCTTGATAAGAGGTGTGGGACTCTTTTTGGCTGTGAGGGATAGTGATTAGAGAGTTTTGGGTGTGATTTGTGGATACTTGAGAGACCTGAGAGATCCTTTTGCCAAAATCTTCGATTCAGGGGGTTTTTTTTTGTCTCTTAGGTTGGAGGTATTTTCCTTTTGCCTGGACTGGACAGCTATGAGGCTCTACATCTCCAAGTGGATTACAAAATCTTGGAAAATACAAGGTCTGTGGACTTAAATACATTACAGATTGGCAAGTACCTAATTGGAGCAATAAAGGAGAAGGGTGGTGATGAAAGGATTTTGGAGTGATTTACAAGCATTTGGAACATCCTTCTGTAAAAGCAAAAGATCACTGGAGGTATGAGTTAAACTTTGGCTGACATTTGTTTAAAGATTTTCAGATGGGGTAGCTTAATAACTTGTAGTAAGACTGTTCTTACCGGATCATGGGAACAGAAACAGTCTTATCTCAAATCTCACTTTCTTAAAATACACAATCCTAAAATACGACAATCCTAAAATGTTAGATGTGCATTACAAAGAAACATTCTGTGTTGATGCTGTTTTGTGGATTTGAGAAAGAATTCTAATTCTAATCTTTCTTTTTAACTTTAAAATGTCCATAAGCTCAGCAGAGATGATCAAACAACTTTTATTAATCTTTCGAAAGATAAGTCAATCAGAGACTAATATGAAAGAAGATCTTAAAAGTTTTAAAAGAGGAGTTTAAACTATCAGAATTTAATGCATGAAAATACTTTTTTTAAAATTAAAGAATTTCAACCAGGAGCTTGCTTTGACTATGACTATAATTAAAGATTCAGAAACAAGTGAAGTAGATCTTGAAAATGAATTTGTTGACAGTCCACAAAAATATATTCCAGTTAATGATCTTCTTGATATTGAGCAGACCTACAGAGAACCTTTAGTAGAAAGGAAGATTAATACACTGAACATACTTCTGAAGAAAAGTGAGCCTAACTTTTTATGACAAATTTCCTTGAAAGAAGTAGCAGAACATAATTGGAAAATTTTACTTGCTTTAGAAATGCTCCTATCTACAGGGAAAATAATTATAAAAACTGCAAATCAAACAAAACAATTGGCATTATGTCTTACAGATGAAGATCTTTTTTGAAGACTCCAGAATTGACTTTTGAGAAAAGCCACTAATAAATATATGTTTATGTTTTATTAAAATAATTTTAATGCATAAGAGCATAAATAAATGTATATCTTTTCAACAACTATGTTACTATGAAGGGATTGCCAAATTTATGTATCTTCTCCTTTGTTTTTACTACTTTGAATTGTAATTAGTATTTTTGAAGTTCAACTAGTTCTTAATATAGAGCCGTTTTTCTCTTTTCTTCTCTCTTTTTCTGTATTATGTATCAATTCTATGCAAACATAATAAAATATATCTTTAAAAACATTTGGTTAAATCTCATTGAAATCATGACTAACAGGGAAATAGTGCCAACAGTTGCTAAATGCCACCAAAAAAATAAAAATAAAAACAGAGATATCATTAAGGCTTTCATTCACTACATTTGAAGTATGCAGGTCCAAGACTGTGAATAGCTTTGAAGGTCAAGACCAACACTTTAAACATGACCTGGAACTCGATCGGCAGCCAGTGCAGATGGTATAGGACCAGAGTAATCCGGTCCCTTCTCGATGCTCCCGTAAGGAGCCTGGCTGCCACGTTCTATACGAGTTTCAATTTCCGGATCATGGCCAAAGGCTAGCCCGCATAAAGTGAGTTACAGTAGTCTAGCCTGGAGGTGACCGTTGCATGAATCACAATAGCTAGATCAGGGTGGGAGAGATACGGGGCCAGTTGCTGTGCCTGTCGCAGATTATCCTGCCATGTCTCCTTAGTGGTATGTGGCATCCTCCTTCCAGTGGTGGCTCCCTTTCTCTTTCGAACTACTATCTGCCTTTTGTCTTTTAGTCTCATTTTCCAGGTGAAAGTAAATCTGCTCGCTAGACACCCACTGGCTTTTGCACTTTAAAGCGCTGAAAAGTGTCGGTTGTTTTGAGTGAAGGTTGTGCATTCCTCCTTGAGATTGGAAGAGGCACCACTCCTCCATGGGAACTAGTGCTGAGGGGGTGTTGTTGGGTGATGTAGAGGGGCAGGGAGTGGGGTATAATGGAGAATGCTTTGGCGCCTAGCTTTAGTTCTGGCAATAGAAGTCTAAATGCTTTCTCCTGATGCTCTTTTCCATAAAAGAAATCATCCGAACGTGAACTCTCATTATTGAACAGTCCAGGGGCATGACAATTGGTGCCATGTTGAAATGATCACCCTTGAAAGAAACCGGAAGCTCTTTCATTAGGGCACAGACAGTTTTTCTCAGCAGTTTTCATTTGTCACAGCATTTGTAAAGCTTGGAATCATAACACATTGTGACTGGGGCATAGATTCAAGCTAGGATTCAGGCAGCAACCGGAATACGAAATGAAGTTTGCACGTTGCTTTCAAGGGTATTTCAATAAACCAATCACTCTGATCACATATGACATGAGAGGCCTGGGAGCCCAATAATGTTCTGCATTTGGTAAACATTTCAGATTCAAAGAGGAGGCTGAGGATGAAAAATCATGTCAAATCCACTTCAGATCAGAATAGCTCCATTTGCCTTCTTTATTTAATTTTTCATTGATTTTATGGTTTGTTGTTTCCACACCGGTTTCAGCATGTAATCTGAAGTTTTATGTTTTCTACTTCCCTATGTTAAAGAAGTCACGAGGCACTGTGAATGCACTACAATGTACACTTTAATTTTTAAAATGGGCATCAAGTAATTCTCATGTTACATTCAACACACATGCAACTGAACATCTGATTGAAACTGCACATTTATCCAAGTATTGGTCCTCAGTTTCATTTGGAAAGGGAATGTGCATTGGCTCTTTCTTTCAAACAGATGTGCACATGTCCATACAGGAAGTACTTATTGTACTAAACAGGAGGAGACTTTCTGATATATGAGTAGGTTTGTTCATACAAATATGTATATATTCTGAACAGTGATTTACTGTCATGGGCTGGCCACAAAGGAGGCACAAGGCAAGGTGTATTGAACACTCACAGCTTTTCTTTATATGAGATAGGCAAAGAAACTCACAGAAGCTCACGGCTCCATTGGTGCAGCTGGGTCCACTCAAACTAAGTCCACAAGCCTCAGTGCAGCAAAGTCCATACAGAGCAAGTCCACAAGTTCAGCAAAGGTCATACAAGGAAGTCCACAAGGAATCAGTTCAGCAAAGTCCATAAACAGAGTTATAATCCAGAAGTTAGGTCTAACACACAGTTCAGAACAGGGCAGCCATCAACATGAGCTGCTGTTGTTTGCAAAGGCATGAAGCAGCAACCAGCCCTTTTTATCCATGTGGGGACTAATTGCCATGCTTCAGAGGGGAGCCAAGTCTGTGAGGCACTCACATTTTGTGAGCAACCAGTCCTGACTGGAGATCACTTGGTCACGCTCTGTCAGGTCCCACTGCAGCCGTTGCCAATGCTGCTCTAGCAGGGTAGGACTGCAAGCTGGGGGGGTGGGCTGGAGATGAGCTCTGGGACTGTTCTGGGGGTGCTTGCTGGGCTGGCCCTGGTTCTGTAAGGCCATCAGAGGCTGGTGTGGTCACAGCTGGTTCCTCATCCTCCAATGAGAGTCACTGCTGCCAGGTCTGGAGTCACAACCCGGAGGTCTCACCTGCCAGGTTGGACTCAAAGACTGGCATGACAGAGGCCATCCCATCCTCACTGTATCCCAGACACGAAGCAGGGGGAACAGACCCTGACATTTACTTTTCTAATGAATCCACAGAGGTTCTGAGAAGGGAGCCATTCAAGACCATCCTAGACGTTTAGAACCCTCAACCAAAAAGTCCTCCTCCATCTATGATACATGTCTATGAAGAAATTTATTACATTGCT
The DNA here is from genome assembly GCF_021028975.2 of Sphaerodactylus townsendi. NCBI lineage: Eukaryota > Metazoa > Chordata > Lepidosauria > Squamata > Sphaerodactylidae > Sphaerodactylus > Sphaerodactylus townsendi. The sequence continues at coordinate 37,787,309 of NC_059425.1, read as the reverse complement.
GGTGTTGGTAATTTATACCAGAACATATTCACCTGTTGGATTCCTCACTACATCTTATGAAGATATTTCTTGAGTCCTCCTCCACAATAAAAGAAAGAAACATTCAATTGCTTCAAGAAAAAAGTTGATTACTTTATGAGTGGAGCTGGACAACAAAACTATACATTACACTCATCTGTTGGTTTTCTGACTGTATTTTATAATTTTCAAATATGTTTCTATACATTTATTTGGTTAGCTGATTAGCTGATAGTCACTTCATTAAGTTGTATAATCAGAAACTGTTTAGGTTGATCATATTAAGTTGAATTGGAACACATATCCATACTGTTGAGGATTGTTGTTATATTTGTTTCAACATTTAATACATGTTCATTTAAAATTTCATGTTTTTCTCTTCGTGTCAATTATGCACGTTTCGATCAATACATTGTTCTTTTACATTTAGTTGAACCCGCTGCTCAATGCAGGATCAATCTAGAACAGCATTTCCCAAATGGTAGGTCATGACCTAGCACCGGGTCACAAAAGCAAAATGCTGGGTCACCTAATGTCTGGAGCTGCTAAGAACATGGAGAAAGTTAAGATGGTAGAAACCACTGGTTGTGTCATAGGTTTTCTGAAAAGAGCAGCATGGCTTCTGGATCCTCAAGCAGCCTCAGTTGCCTTGGCAATGAAGCAGTAGTGTAGGGCCAATGGCATGGAGGGGGTGTGATGCCCCGACCGCTGCCACTGTGCAGCATGATAGGGGTGTGACAGGGGTGGGCGGAGCTGCAGCAGGGGCGCAGGGCACACGTGTGCCCCAGGCACAGTTCTCCCTCGCTCCACCCCTGCAATGAAGTGCCAAGCAGACTGGATTCAGATGATGGTGTGTCATCACCATGGTGACAGCAATACTTCAGTCTGAGCCTAGGGACCTGTATTTTTTGATTCAGAAGTTGAGGAAGCTTTGAGGACTTTGAACAGCCAGGATGAAGTCACCAAGAAGTGTGAGTACTAAGACAAGCTAGCTCTCTGTAGGAAAGGGAAAAGCAAGTACAGATTTAATGCCTTCCACCTAAAGCTGAAGTAGAATTATGGGATGTTAGAAGCTAAATGAGTCCCTGAACTATAGTATGTCACTGATTTTTTTCATTCCTGCTGGTTAAAGTTGATGCAAAAATCCTCAATTCAATTTGCTTTCTCCTCTGTGAAAGTATTAGAAATGGCTTAAAATGGCCCCCCAAAACAAATTAATGAGGAGTGTCAAGCATGGAGATGGGCAAAACAAAATGGACGGAACAAAAATTGCAACATACAACAATAAATAAAAAGGGGTATATGTGGTGTCTGTGGGTGCCATGGCACTTGTGGAAACCTTTTATGCCACCTGACAAGTGTTTTTAGACAGTGGATGGGGCCAGGTCGGACTTTTGCTAGGAAGTTTTTTCATTGGCCAATGGAAATTTGCTTGGCTAAGCAGATTTTTTAAAATGTTGCTTTGGCAGTAGCTGCCAGTGTAACCTCTAACTGTGGGTTCTGTGGGGCAGAACTTGGAAGGAGTTGCAACAACTAAATTTAAAACAAAGTGGCTTACTTTTCTTAACAAATAAAACTTAGTAAACATTAACACTTCACAGTCCTGTTGAGTTGCATTTCAAGTCCTTCTATTTACAGTTTTTTAATGCCAAGTCCAATTCTTCCTGCTGGTGGTTGGCTTATGAAGACTTCAGAGGCTTGGTGAACTGGATTCAAGATGATGAAGGCCCCCCAAAGAACTCCCATCAACTATATACACAGAAAACCCTGAAACAATAAAGTCTAACATTTACAATACAGCAAAAATAAACAACTCCCTTCCCACTAGTTCCCAACAACTTTGCAGTTACCTTAAACAAGGTGTTAAGAGATTATAAAGAAACAAATCAAGGTCCCAGCCTGGTAGTCTTGCTTCCTCCAATTTCATGAGGGTTTTTTTTTTGCAGTCTCCTGCTGCTTTGAGTCTCCACCCCTTTCTGGGTCAACCCATTCTGAACATAGGGGTTACACCAGCACAGCATAAAGATCTTCAATTTGCGACTGCAGGTAAGCTGGGGCAACTATTGTGTCGCTGGTTCCACCTCCATTGGCAGCCATTTTATGGCAGCCATTTTGTGGCTGGTCCACCATACTCTGTCAGAATTCCAAAAGTGTCCACAGGCTGAAAAAGTTTGGGGACCCTGTCGTAGACTATAAGTGAAAACCTGCCCTTTTTGGAAAGGAGGATCATTGTCCAGAGGTTGCTTTGGGAAGGCACCAAAACAGACATGGTGTATCTCAGAATTCTTCCCCACACAAAAACAAAACCAAGATTTCTCATGGCTGAGGAAAATATAGTACATGTAGCAATATACCAAAGCCTCTTCATAAATTGAAGAATCAGACACATGACCACATCTGATGTACACACACAGTGCAACACGTAAGTACTGGGGGATATATTAGTTAATATAGCAGAATTGCACAGACATAGGAGTGTGGTATTGCATGTAATAAATAAACACCAAAGAGATATGTTTAAAACAGGTATTGAGGTAGATTCAGTTCACATTCATGTTGTAGTCAAAATGAGAAAGAGGAGCCTAATCTAAAGACTGCTACTCACTACTACAAATACACAGCTACTCTGGCATTCTGTGTGTGCAAGTAAGATTGCATGGCTTATGCAGGAGAAACATGTACATGCATCTTCCTCTTAGAGAGTCACAAAGAGTGAGAGAACAAAGAGCACAGGAAAAGAAAGAGTCAGAGAGAAGCTCCCAGGTTAAGACATTGCTACTTCTGGATAGCAATTTCAGAGGCTCATTCCGCACATGCAGAATAATGCACTTTCAAACTGCTTTCAGTGCTCTTTGAAGCTGTGCGGAATGGCAAAATCCACTTGCAAACAATTGTGAAAGTGGTTTGAAAACGCATTATTTTGCGTGTGCGGAAGGGGCCAGAGCTTTTGGAAACTGTGGGGATTTATTAACCTAAAGGCAGGGTGACTACTGAAGGGGGGAAAATGTGTGCATAACTAAGAATCAGACCTGAAGGAAATGCACACTCAACGTGAAGGAAACCACAGGTGCATAAATGGCCTGTGTGTTTTCCAAAGATTGCTGGAGTTTGATAGATAAATACCCCTAGATGTTACTGTTGCTGTGTGTTAAGCTGACTTAGGGCCCTTCCCCACTTACCTTTTCCCGAGGGCTGCTGCCCGCAATTCCGAGCGCGCAGCATCCCTGGCGCGCGCTCGGGCTTCCCCACGACCCCGCGCTCTGCGCGGGGTCATCAAAAGGCGCCCTTTGAAAGAGCGCCAGGGATACCCATTGTGGCAGCTAAAGAGCGCGACAACTTGTAGCGTCCGAGATGCGGCTGACTCGCTGTCAGCCGCCCCTCTCTCTCGAGTGAGAGGCGCCGAGGGACCCAGCTTCTACTCTCCAGTCGAAAAGCGCGGGGCTTAGGAAGTGAAGATGGGGAAGAGGCCACTTAAAGAGCTGATTCAGAATGTTCATCTAGCTTGTCTGGTACTTCCTATTCCTCAAGGTCACAAACAAGAGCAACTCTCCTGTTATTCAAGATCCCTGTGGTGGTCCCTGTCTTGTGAATCATGCAGGTAACTTCTGTGTGCTAACTTCAAACTTTTTATTTAAAAATATTGTTTAATAGGAGGAATATATTTTAGAGGTCTATTTTAGAGCTGCTTTGTTGCAGTTCCTTTGCCTGCTTAGCCTAGAGTTGCCAGGCAAAAGCCTAGCAACTGGTGGGGATCCAGAGAGGGAAACACAAGGGGGAGATATCAATGATGGTGGGATGTCACCTAGGGGGAAAACCTGGAAGTGACATAAAATGCCAGAAACTCTATGGTAAAACCATAGAATTTCCAGTGATTCCTAGAGCAGATTGTTGTCATGTCCATTACTTTTCTCCTGCCAGCTGCAGTCATAAGGAGAGAGAGAACAAAGAGCATGGGAAAATGAGGAGACAGCAAATAGCAGCTGGCGCCAAGGGACTCCCCGACCCCAGCAAGAATCTGGGGACCCTAGTTTGGGTGCGCACAAGTGCGCAGTTATTCCTGCTAGGTCATCTCTTAATGGCATCTAATTTTCACAGTCCTCTAACTGGAGATGGAAGGGATAGAACCTTTGGCAGACAAAGCATATTCTGTCACGGAAAGATGCTGCCCCTTTCCATACTCTAACTGTGGAGGAATTTATAATGTATTTTTATTATTCATTTCATTGAGGACCAAAGTACCTTAGAAATTTTAACCACAATAATAGCTTCTCTGCTGAATTCTTCAACCTCTTTCCATCAAATAATAATTCTAGCAGCCCAACTCTTCACACAGTTACACTGAGAAGGGTGTAACTCTGCTTACATACGGCACTGTAATTCTTTTCTGATACTCATTTCTTGTAACAAATTCAGTATGGCACTATTATATGCTTTCTCCCATCACCATTTGTGTTTTGATCTGGCTCTTTGAAATTAGAAGGATTCATAAAGCATGTGCTATTTAAATATAGAAAAACCCTTCTCAAAGCAATTTCCTGTAATTTGAATGTGCATGTCACCTTTGTCAAATAAGAGCACTATTACAAAGCAAAACGTAAGGCGTGCTCTGTAATGCATCGCAAACAACTTTGGAACTGTGATGGAACGGTCTGCAATTTCATGAGAGGCTTATTGGTATAAAAAGGGTGATGTAGCTGCCATTTTCAAGCACTTCTTACAGCTACCTCAAATAATTACATGGTGGCATTTTTTTCAGTAGTGGCAGAATCCCAGAGGCATTGCATTATATTAATGCTGCTTGCAGTACCTGGAAATATCTAGTACAAAATGAGTAATATATAAATGCTGGAGAATTGTTCCTTTTCACCTGCCGGGATCTCTTCTTTAAAATCTGCATGCTTACATGACCAACAACTTGAGGATCTAAACTGAGCCATCCAACCTGTGTTTAGCTTGTCGTGAAGTGCTTTTGTGATTTGCTCTATACATGCTCTAGATGGGGCTGCTGGTTCGGTTCCCTGTCTCTGGTCCCTCCCATACACTTCACAAATACTTAATTCAAGTCTTCTTGGCATTCTTATACAAAGTAGCTGCTTTTTTTCTACATCTTTTTTAGATCAGCCATCACTTCCAATGAAACATTCTCAATGGGCATGATTGAATATGAGCTGGGATTAAAGCAGCCAGGGTGCATCTTTTTGCCCATTTCCCATTATGTACTATCTTAAGATCTGTTGTAAAGAAATAGTACAACAATGCCTTTCAGAAGAAAACGGGAGAAAGAAGGCTTTCCTTTGAGTATAGGAACTTCTGATCAGTTTCCTCAAGGTGCCCCATAACACAGCTGGCAAACTATTACCCGTGGTGGACGTTTTGAGCCATTTTCCCTCCATGAACAAGACTGGATGATATCTGGGGGAATGAGGGGACCTCAGCAGGGTATAATGCCATACAGTCCATCCTTCAAAGCAGCTATTTTCTCCAGGGGAACTGATTTCTGTTGACTGGAGATAAGTTATAACAGCAGGAGATTTCCAGTCCCCGTCTGGCGACTGGCGACTCTACATACAAACCACCTTCTGAAGAAGCCATTTTCTCCAGGCAAGCTGGTATCTACAATCTGGAGATCAGTAGAAATTCTGGGAGATCTCCAGGCTCCTCTTGGAGGTTGACAACCCCATTCGGAGGCCTGATACAACAATATACGGATGTGTGTATGTACAGTCTTTGTTCTTTTGTGTATTGCGCACAGTCGCCAGTATTTATCTATATTGTCTGTACGTTAATTTCTATATACACACAAACATGCAGCTGATAAAACACCATTGCACTCTTCCGGTAAAAACATGCTCTGCGACTTCGGTATACCATTAAAAGAGTATACTTTAATCTAAGAGCAGCCTTATGGTGCACTGCCTAAAGGCTGTTGGAAGCTGGTGCAGATGGGTACGCCACCTGAGTCAGAGGGATGGGATTTAGATGGGAATTCTCCATGGAATACCAAGGGTAGCCCAGCTTATGGAGCGGAGCGGTAGCCAACCAATCCAGTATTTCATGCGCTGAAACTCTATGAGTTGCCCATTGGATTTGGCTATGATTTAGCCAGGGGTAAGGTCACCGTGTTTTTTTGCGGGCTGACACGGGGGAAACAGGGCAGATTGGGCTCAGCATGTCTGATCTGGGGGTTAAGCAGGGTTGGCCTGGGTTATTACTTGTATGGGAGACCGGTTCTGGAAGCCCAGAATTGTAGCTTTCCTGTGGCAGGCAGCTGGCAGAAACGCTTTATTTAGGGCCCCTCCCGTCACACACATGCAACAAATAATGCGTTTTAAACCACTTTCACAACTGTTTTTTAAAGTGGATTTGTCATTCACTTTAGCTTCAAGAGAGCACGTGAGAAAGCAGTTTGAAAGTGCATTATTCTGCATGTGCGGAAGGAGCCTTAGTCTCTTACCTTGAAAATTCAGTGGGTTTTATTAGCAAAACCTCAACTTGTGGGTGCCCGGAGGTACTTTGCGAGAACCAGATTTTAAACAACAAAATGGTTTGCTACTTTACTTTAATTAACGCTTGCCAAAACTATCAACATTTTAACGTTTTACAATTCAGTTCCTGTTCAGGTTTGCATTTTACAAGTACTTTCTATTTTACAGTCTGCACTGATGGCCCCGCCCAAGTCCAAATCTTCTTTTCAAGTTGGCTCCTATAGAGAACTCAAGGGTTTCGTTGAACGGAAGTTGCAGCTTATGATAGAGGTCTCAGGAGACAAATTCTCACCCATTACATAAACCACGAAGAAAACCCTGGAAACAATAAAGGCTTAACATTTCGGCGAACATAGTAAAACAAACAACCACCTTCAGCCCAGTGGTTCCCAACATGTGAAATTACGTAACGGGTGTTGGGGCTTACCGCCGAGAATCAGGTCGATGTTCGGTATGCGCTTCTTCTGCGAAAGGCTCTTGCAAACCTCTCACCCCTTGCTGCTCCAGTCCATGCCGCACAGATTAGCCATTCCTGCGACCAACCGGCTGGGCATGGGGTTACCGCATTCATCCCACTAAAAATTTTCTGTCGTCCTCGACAGTAATTTAATCTGACTTTTGAAATCATTGCACAATGATTTCCCACGAAATTCCTGCACTTGGAGGAACTTGTTTGGTGCATCTGAACATTGCGAACGATAACCCACTTTAAAGGGTTTTAACTGTTCCGAACTTAGCTGCACTGGAAGTTTGCAGTGTAAACTCTTTCAACGAAATGTTTCAATTCAGCTTAAAGCGGTTTACCAGGTGAAGCAGGATGGGGGATTGCGGCTGGAATCCCATGCCTTCATAACGCCTGCTTTCAGTGTTGTTCAAATTAACACAGCATAACATCTGTTGAACTTTTCTTTGGCAAAGAACAGGTTTATGGGATCAAACCCAACTTGCTGCACCGCTGTTCATGGTACGAGCTGTTTATATTTGCAATCTCACTTCCAAAGCCCCAATGCGTGCTGGGCACTTTGTAACCATCAGCTTGGCGGGACGTTCAATGTGGGCGGTACTTTCTGGAAGGGAGTTGCACAAGAACCAATTTTAAACAACAAAATGGTTTACTTTTCTTTTCTACAATTACACTTGCTTTTGCAAACATCAACATGTGACATTTAACGTTACAATTACAAGCTGTCCCAAGTTCAGGTTGTGTACTTTCAAGTCCTTCTATTTACGTAGCGTCTACTGATGATTGCTAGGTCCAAATCTTCTTGTACCAGTTGGTACTGGCTCCTGAAGACCTGCCTTGGTTTGATGAACAGGGTTACAACATCGATAAGAAGGTCTCCAGGAGAACTTCTACGCATTTTAAACCACAAAAGAAAACTCCTAAGAACAATAAACTCCAACGTCATTACAAATATATTTACAACGCGGCGAAACAGCAACTACGCTCCCAGTAGTTCCCAACAATATTGAAATTACCTTAACAAGGTGTTAAGGGCTTATAGGAAATCAATGGGTCCAAATTGGTAGGCCTTTCTTTTCTGGGTAAAAGAGAGCTCTTTGCAAGCCTCTGTTGCACTCGAGTCTCCACCCCCTTACTGGGTCAACCCATTCTGGGCCAACCCATTCTGGGCATGGGGGTTACATTTGCTTTAAGTAGCCTGTGACTTGAGCACAGTTTTCACCACCACTGATTTTTCTGTATTTACCTTGCAGTAAGACTATCTGGAATGGAGGATGCCCCCTAATGTTTATTACTGTAAATATCTGTAACTTGTATGTGATAGCAGTCTTATTTTTCCTGATAGCACTCCTGTAAACCAACCAACCCCCCAACACACACACCCCATAGTCTTTCAGGTAAATAGAAGAGGTCAGCTAGTATACATGTAGATTTGTTTTGTTTCCCCCTAACCTTGCAATTTATAATTTAAGTACTAACTTATATTGTCCTAGAGGATAAGCACTAAAATATTGTTTGCCCTCACTAGCTGGACTTTAGTTTATTAACACTGGGTTTAATTAAGTCTAGTGGCACAGCAGTTTTTCTTTTGCAATAGAGGAGTTTTTAAAAAGGACACAAAACTATGGCAATAATTGTTTTTCATCTCCTAAGGGAAAGTTGGAGAGATGTATAAAGCTCTCCAGCAGTGTACAGTTGGAAAAATATCTTCTGAGAAATATCATCTGGTACAAGTTTGAAAAATAGATTGCATGGCCTACTTTTCTTTTTTCCAAAGGCTAAGAGTATGGAGCAGCACATTAATGAATACACAGCTAATGTTCAGTTTGTGAGAAGCATTTTTACTAACCACCTTCTAGACTTTCCAATAAATTTTGATTCATTGACACTATTGTAATTCAGGAGATAGGCTATGGTGTACCAGCAGAGCTTGTAAAAACAGCCATGCTGGATTAGACTAGTAGTCCATCTAGCCCAGTGAATTCTACAATTTAGCTACTCATCAAGTGTTTCATTTTGTCTGTCTCTTGTACTTATTGCCCTTCAACTTCATTAGGTGTCCTCAAGTTCTAGAATTATGGGAAAGGGAGAAACATTTCCTTCTTCCCGCTTCTTCCTTCTCATGCACAATTTTGTAATCTTCTCCATTTAACCTTATTTTTTTCCATTTAGCCTTCTTTTTTCTAAGCTCAAAAGTCCCAGACTTTCCAGCCTTTTCTCATAGGAAAGGTGCTCCAGAGAGAGCCAGTGTGGTATAGTGGTTGAGAGTCAGTGGACTCTAATCTGAAAAACTGGGTTTGATTTCTCACTCCTTTCCCCACTACTGCTGGGTTACCTTGGGCAAGTCACAGTTCTTCAGAACTCTTTTAGCCCCACCTCCCTCACAAGGTGTCTGCTGTGGGGAGAGGAAGGGAAAGGAAGTTGTTAGCTCCTTTGAGTCTCCTTACAGGAGAGAAAAGGGGGTTTAAATCCAAACTCCAATTCTTCCACTCCCTTGACTATTCTTCCCTGCACTTTTTCCAGCTGTGCAATACTCTTTTTGAGATATATCCTTGTCATAAGCCTTTTGCAAGTCCAAGTAGATAATATCTACTAGATCTTCCCTTGTCCACAAGTTTGTTAACCAGCTCAAAGAATCCCAAAAGGTTAATGTGGTAGGACTCCCCTCTGCTCTTTGCATGTGGAGGGATGCCATTTGAAGGATTTTAGGGATCAGGTGTCTGGAAACAGCGAGCTTACCAGTCAGAATAAGCAATCCTGAGCCATCTGGACCACTGATCTGACTTGGTATAAGGGCTCCTAGTAGGTTCATACCAAATCACATCTCACAAATTTAAATTACATAGCCCTTTCCATGTGTATTTTAATTTAATCTTTCATTTTAGTAAGAGCTATTTTCTTGTTTTGTTATTAACAAAGTGTAAAATGTTTTATTATTATTATTATTATTATTATTATTATTATTATTATTATTATTGTTGTTGTTGTTGTTGTTGTTGTTGTTGTTATTTATTTGATTTAATATACTGCCCTATCCCCAAAGGGCTCAAATGTGTGAGGAGAAGATCTTGGTTCATGCCATGGCAGTCATTTGACTTGCTCAGCATATGCTTTGGGTGAGGCTTCATGTGAAATTGCTACCGAAATCCAGCCTTAAACTATATCCAACAATTAGATTGGGTTGGATGCAACAGTTCATCAGCAGGAGATGTGGATCTTTGGTGCATTCCTGTCCTCCCAGCAGCCCCTTGTCATCCTGGGGCAGTTTATTCCTGGGGCTGTGGAAGATATGTGGACTAGTAACCATGTGAGGATTGTAGGGCTGCACAGAACAGGGGAAAGGAGCTGACTTCCATTAGCATT